>NW_025936171.1:0-8754 GCF_000764305.2 Hyalella azteca | reverse complement strand
CTCAGGCCCAACGGTCATCCTTGTGGCTGTCCTGTGGCTTTCAGTCCACCCAACGTGGACACCTTGAAAAGAAGAAGAAGAACTACGAGTTGGCTGTAAGATTTGGTGGCATAGTAACAAAGCAGAGAGTTTTTTAGACTCTCACTCAAATTCATTTTTGAGTCCTATAAGTAGACCAGTAAAGTATCATGGATACCAGCATTATCATACTTAAGAAATTGGTTTATCTTGAGTTATTGAGGAAATTAAAAATGAACTGATTCCAAAAAAGTTCTGGTTTGCCACTATGTTTGGTGGTGTAAATATCGCATTAATGTTGCTCCGTTAGGAGTGTATAACGCAATTCCTTCTTAATTGCTATTTATTATTTTGAGTGATCACTCTTTGTTTTTCGTTTTATCCCCTTAAAATTACAGCTGAATCCGCTTGCTGGCAAAAGATTTTAAGGTTGGTGCGGGCTGATGCTATTCTGTAATTATACATAGTGGCAAACCAGTGATTTTTTAGAATCAGTTCATTTTTAATTTTCTCATTTACCCAAGATTTAAGCCATTAAAGCCAATATCTTATGTATGATGATGCTCAGATGCTGGTATCCATGATACTTTTTTGGTCTACTTATACTTATAGGACTTGAAATTGAACTTGGAGGAGAGTCTAAAAAACTCTCTGCTTTGCCACTATGCTGAGCCCGACATACCTAGTGCAACATACATTTAGGCTAGTACTGAGTTCATATTATTGTTACCATTTATTTTACAGCCATACCTTTTTTTTTGTTCAATAAAATAAGTGCGAGTCTGGTGGGAAATGTATTTGCAATCTTTTTGGGACCATCATCTGCACCTGGCTTAGAATTTAAAGATCCTTCTGGATGTTCTGGGTTGGTAAATTTATTGCTTCCATGTGTGAATTTATTAAATCTTGTTGAAACATTGAACTAATAATACTGTTTTACCTAATTATATATTTGAAGGTTATTTCTTGATTCCACAGTTATGTTGGGCCAGGCTTGTTTTTCTGTGTAGTGTGTAACGTCGGCGAGCCTTTTTGAACCAGCTAGCAAGCATTATTTTTTGGGACTTGGTTCCTTCCTAATTTCTGTGAATGCGTCTTGATTCCTCAAGCTTGGGACCAGTCGTCTATGGGATCAAGTTCCTCAATAAAAGTTCAATCTGTTTACCATTTTTTTTTTGTATTAAGCCTAACATTATTGACCAAAATGATCAAGGCTGCCAAGGAAGGATTCACTTACTAATGTCCTAATCACAATTCAGTATGTCGCTCAATGTCAGTTTTCTTGTACTGCCGCTCTGCTGCCACCGGACGACTTATCCCAAATTGAGAAACTTCTACCTAGCAACATCAATCATCAATTTTTTCTGAGCATTCCATGCACAAGTAGGATCAGTCTATATATATGCCCTACTGCCCTAGTAGCACTTGGCCTGACACTGACCTAAGATATTATTTAAAATTCGTTGTCTATGTCATTTGAATCTAATTGATGCAATTTGGAAACTCTGATAGACCAAATCGACAACCAGTCGGACAGAAACAAAACGAGTCTCACGCTACAACGCAATCCCATGGTTGAACTAGTATAGTATATAGTTCAACCATGATGCAATCCTGCTCCAACAAACTCGCCTGTGGACTGGAATAAATTTTCACGTTTCTGCCTAGTCCCGAGTTTTTATAGATCACGAGAGAGAGTCAGCTGCGTTCATTGAGTAAAAATCTCTAGTGTCTATCGCCCTTGATTTCGTAAAGTTAACCGGTAAATAAATACCTTACTCAGCTATAAATCACATCTACTTGATCTTGGACTACTACTATATATACCACAAGTAAATTTAGTGAAGGGTCCTTCCAGCATCAAGAAGACAAGAACCCGGCTGGCTTTCTTTCCCCTCCCCCTCCAGGCCCTCCTCTTTTCTTTACGAGAGGAGGCAGTAGCTAGGTAGGACGCAGGATGGTAGGAGTAGGTTTGTGGGCCAGCCAACGCCAAGGTTAGGCAGTTAAAATTCATGCATTGTATTTCAACATTATTATCATTTTCTAATTAAGGCTGAATTATTCTTTTGAAACCTAGGCTAGGTATATCATTGTGTTTGTGTAACTGTAACTTGTCATCTGTACTTATTAGTTATTACAGATAACAAGATAACTTATTAATAGGTAGAATTCCTGTATAGTTTTGTAGCTTGAATAGGTATGAGTATAACCATTGCTTATGTTATCAATATCAAAACTTTTTTAGCTCTGTTTCGCATTGACTAATTCAGTAATTGCTATGTAAAATTGTTATTACATCAATTCAATACTAGCCTATACAGGCTATACTTCATCTTTATTTCACTATTGGGGAAAACTTATATTTTGTTTTGTTTTTGTTTAATTATTTGCTGTACATATAACTTGTCATACTTATACTGGCATATACTTTATTTTATGCATTACTATTGGCTGGAAAAGCTAGATGTTTTCTACGCTTGTAAATGCTCAATGGCATGTTCATGGATAAGGTAATATCACATCAATAATACAGTGATGTATGGATATGCTGATATGGTAATATCATGCGTATCAATAGAGGAAAAACAAGAAAAAATCGCAGAAAGTGTCATTTATTCTACATTTACATCATCTACAAGACTACAAATGAAGAGCAAGACTTCAGAGTACTGTGTCTGTTAGTAATGGCAGAGCACACTTTGCATTCTTCAAATGTTTTAAAATTAAGTTTTATTTCAAGTGTCCCAGATTACCCCATTCCCCAGGGTAATTATGGATGATTTTCCTTTGCGTCTGGCACCTTACAAATAGCATATGGAATTTTTTGGAGATGTCATGCAATAGCCCTCATTAAGTCCTTTAAAATGAAAACAAACTTGTTTATGAAATGTTTCATGGTAAGAAGTTATTAACAAAAATTGCTCAAAACCGTCCCTTATTATCCTGTTTGATGGTAGTTCTGCAAAAACCCAATATAATGCATATTGGGAGACAAAGCTCAACATAGGTATTTGAAAAACATAGGTATTTCTATGTTTTGTGCTAATAAATTGAAATGGATAGGTAAATAAGCATCTAAATTAAGAAAACTTGAAATTGTCACTCCCTCTCTTTGACCTAAGAAAAACCAAAAAAATATCTACAACCTATCCAAACATCAGAGTGTTTTATTTTTGTTTATTTGCAATTGAATTATATTTTCACATTTGGTATTGAAAGATCAAACAAGCTATTAGCTATGTATGTATTATTTTAAAGACAATGCACTCAGAGTATTTTTTTGCAAGTGTTTTTTTTTTGGGTACATTTGCATTTTAAGCACATTTTCTCATATATGGAAAAAAAAGAGCTATTGTGCTTGTTATGTCCATCTGTCTGTCTGTCCGTCCATGACTTCACATTTTTGTTGACAACAAAATGCACTCTCTCACTCACTGCAGTGAGTGAGAGAGCTTGCTACTTGGATACAACTGGCAATGCAATCCTAGCAAAACAATAGTAGAAGCCTCAATGTTTGGTACAAATTGCAAAGTCTAATACTTCAAGAGTTATGAGGAAAAAACTTAGAAAATATTTTTTTTTTTGCTTTTTTGTGAGGCTTGCACAACATTGCACCTCCTAAATCCCATGACATTGCCATGTCTAATTAATTGCAATTGAGACAAATAATTCAGAAATAGGACAATACCCTAGGAATGAGCTCAAAGTGTAAAGTTCCTAGCAAGAGTCAATTATTTTGAAATGACATGGATGTCTTATAATTTTAAATGCTGCATAATTTTGAAGGTGTAGAGTAAAATCACTAGAATGACATTTAGATGCAGCCATCACTTCTTGAAGTTGGTGTAGGCATGTGGGAGTGGGAGGAAGTGTGTGCTAGGGTTGAGGTTGCAGGGCAAGTGCAGGTATTTTTAAGTCTGGGTATCTCACTTAGATGCTGTACGCTTATTGGAGCAATGTACTTGAAGTGAAGTGGCACTGAATAAATAGTATTTTTTTCTGTGAGATCTTTAAATGTATTGCTGAAATCAGATACTCTAATAAATTATCAATACGGTATAAATTTCATTTATAAATTTAATGTTCTAGCTTTTTTAGATTTTTAGTAAAAAATGAAATCACTAAGGGAATCATTTTCCATTTGGTCCACAAAAGGCCCCAGTGCCAATTTGGGGCCAATGCCTAAGTCAGCAATTGGTTTTGTTCCTCATAACCAGGAGCAGCAAACTGCCAAGCTGTGGAGCGATTTGCTCAAGTGAGTTCTGTTTACCATAGTTTTGTGCATACTAGCTTATGTACCTACCACATTATTGTCCCCCTTATACTACCTTATTTACATTATTGTATTTTTATGTTCTCTACTGAAATGGTTGATGATTTTCTTGTTTTTCACTTGATGGCTTGCTGATATCACTTAATAAAATTGTTGCTCAACATTCTAGTTTAGCCCTTCATTTGTGATGGGTTTAAAAATCTACCTCTCTTTCATGTGTCAAGAAATAATTTCTGAAAATGCACATCTAAAATTTATACAATATGTGTTGGATGGAGAGTATCATTGGGAGTTATTTCATTGATTTCATGTGGTTAATCAAAATTGGAACAGTTAAAACTGAAATGCTCTGCTTTCCAGCTGCTTAATATTCCTGATAGCTTCTCATCTGTCCACATGTTCTCAGCAGATTGGTGCAGCCTTTTTTAAAAGTCTGTCCTATGCCAATATTACTTAGTTTCTTCCTAAAACTTCAGATTTATTAGGATAAAAGTTAGTAGTTTGTCTGAAATATTATAACTTAGAAATATTTTTCAGCCAAACTTTGAAGGTGTAGGAGTTACTATTTTATTGAAAGCAATAAAACTAAAATCCTTAATATAATTTAACAAATAATGAAAAGATACCATAGGCTTCTTTTGGTTGGCCTCTTCTTAATGGCATATATATAAAGTTTGAATCAAAGCCAAAGAAGCCATTGCAAGGCATGTTTTCTCTTTGATATTAACTATCCATTTTACCTAAAACTATTTTTAGGTGAAATATTTATACATCCTTGCATATATGTGTATTCACTAGAGAGCCTGTAATGATCTTTCGTGCCGAGGTTAAATAATGATCTCGAGTTAACACAATTAATTTAATATTGATGAAAAGTGAACACTTAAATTAAGAACATTGAACAGAATAAAGTTGACTTGAACATATGGGCATCTTTATAGGGAACAGAACGATCTTTCTTCGTATGCTAGGGCACAGCATAGTAGATGTTCGTCACAACACAGTACCAGATTATATATGCACAACACTGAATCTTCTTGATAGCCTCTTGTGATCTTCTATCCGGGTTGACTTCTCCCTACATGAACAAAATCAAATTTACAATTAGTCTGGTAATTCCCTACTAGATATCTCACATTGTATCAACACACCAAATAAATGCAACATTGATAAATATCGACAGTTACACATACCTCTGCAGTTGTCTGAATTCTCTAAACTAGTCCTTGCTTTGATCCCACAACAAGTCAGCCCTGAATTCTCACACTGCTACGGGATCGTCAACACCNTCAGGATGTTAGTGTCAAGTCATTTATATTGTTTAAGTGTTGCTCAGGATGTTAGTGTCAAGTCATTTATATTGTTTAAGTGTTGCTCAGGATGTTAGTGTCAAGTCATTTATATTGTTTAAGTGTTGCTCAGGATGTTAGTGTCAAGTCATTTATATTGTTTAAGTGTTGCTCAGGATGTTAGTGTCAAGTCATTTATATTGTTTAAGTGTTGCTCAGGATGTTAGTGTCAAGTCATTTATATTGTTTAAGTGTTGCTCAGGATGTTAGTGTCAAGTCATTTATATTGTTTAAGTGTTGCTCAGGATGTTAGTGTCAAGTCATTTATATTCTTTAAGTGTTGCTCAGGATGTTAGTGTCAAGTCATTTATATTCTTTAAGTGTTGCTCAGGATGTTAGTGTCAAGTCATTTATATTCTTTAAGTGTTGCTCAGGATGTTAGTGTCAAGTCATTTATATTCTTTAAGTGTTGCTCAGGATGTTAGTGTCAAGTCATTTATATTCTTTAAGTGTTGCTCAGGATGTTAGTGTCAAGTCATTTATATTCTTTAAGTGTTGCTCAGGATGTTAGTGTCAAGTCATTTATATTCTTTAAGTGTTGCTCAGGATGTTAGTGTCAAGTCATTTATATTCTTTAAGTGTTGCTCAGGATGTTAGTGTCAAGTCATTTATATTCTTTAAGTGTTGCTCAGGATGTTAGTGTCAAGTCATTTATATTCTTTAAGTGTTGCTCAGGATGTTAGTGTCAAGTCATTTATATTCTTTAAGTGTTGCTCAGGATGTTAGTGTCAAGTCATTTATATTCTTTAAGTGTTGCTCAGGATGTTAGTGTCAAGTCATTTATATTCTTTAAGTGTTGCTCAGGATGTTAGTGTCAAGTCATTTATATTCTTTAAGTGTTGCTCAGGATGTTAGTGTCAAGTCATTTATATTCTTTAAGTGTTGCTCAGGATGTTAGTGTCAAGTCATTTATATTCTTTAAGTGTTGCTCAGGATGTTAGTGTCAAGTCATTTATATTCATAAAGTGGTGCTCAGGATGTTAGTGTCAATGGAATTGGGTTGTTATTTAAAACCGAAAACTATTCATTCAAATAATTATTTTTTGACTCAATTTTAAATGGGAGTTGAAATGTGAGCTGCTGATAATTTCCATAATTTTCAATTATGTAATGCAGTGTGCATTGTTACTTTACAAAAAATAAATTGAAAAACATTGTGAGAGTTGTTTGCTGTTGAATACTACTGCTAAAAATGTATTTCGCGAGTAAAGTAGATGGCTCTGCAAAATATTGCCTCGAAAGTCTCTGAGCACTAAGTCACGTTTCGAGCACGTCATTTTCCGCACTCCAGAAAACTTTAAATAGTATCTATAGCAGAGTTGTTTTATGTCAATGGTGTAGCAGTGTCGGCATTGGAGGATGGGCCAAGTTTGGCCCGTTGCCCATGTGGCCAACAACTCTTAGTTGGTATGAAGGTCGAAGTTTCTGCGTAGCTCCCTGAAAAACTCTTTCAAATCCATATAAGTGTTAGGCTTGACTTTGATATTCCAATGTCGAACATTTTATCGTTATCATTCAAAAGGTTCTGTGAATGCAGTAATTTGGCAATCAATCCTCTACCTTACATGAACTTCACGGAAGTCATCAATGAGTACAATATTTGATGGCCTGTAATTTTGATTGAATTTTCATATTCCCTATCTAGATTTGGGTACTATAGCATGGAATATTGTTATTTCTTTAGCAGGAGTTAAGCTCATTTCTGTATTTCTTTATCGAGTAAAAAACTCGTTGATGAAGGTGGTGTGCTCCAATCACGATCTTCACTGTTGTACTGCTTGTGTCAATTTTTAGTGTCGTATTCGTAATCCGACATTCTCGTCTGTAGAAATAATCTGTTGTTTGTTGACGTCGCATCTTATGTTTCTGTGCTGGAAATTGTGTCTTGCTCAGACTCTGTCTTTACTCTGTATCGTTTCTAATCTCAGTTGCACTACAGCAGTTGAATGCAAATTTTTGTAAAAAAAGGTGAGGTTTGTCTCGTGATGTAATTTCGATTGGTTACAACTAGTTTTTGGAAGATTGTAATCAATTAAAATCTTCTCCAAAATTTGTCTCTGAGAACAATGGCTCTGATTAGCGGACTCTTCATATGTATGTAGACTCTTTTTGTGTGGAGTGCAAAGCTTATTCTACAGTGTGATTCACGGAAATTTCCTGTTTTGTATTTCACGCCAAGCAGCCAGGTGTTGTAGGAATGATGTAGGAAAAGAGCGGGGAGTATTTCATATGAAAGGCAAGGTCATGAAGTTATGTGTCCCGCCAGTCAATTGCCACTATGCATTGGACAAGTGAGCAGCGTGCGTTTGCTGTAGAGGCGTACTTTTCTAATGGTCGTTCCATTATCGCTACTATACGAGAATTCTGTACTCGGTTCCGTGTCTATCCTTCAGGTCTGGTTCCTGATCGGAAATCGATTGTTACGTGGGTGAACACATTTAGGGCAATTGTAAGTGAATGCAAAAGGAAGGTCCAAGGAAACTCCCTCTTGTCTTCACACTTTTGAAGAACAACATACGCCAAGCCATCGCCAACATATCAGTCAATATGCTTCAGCGAGATGAATATAACTTCAAGAATTGACTAACTGAATGCATTGACAATGGGGGCGGTCATTTTTCCGATGTCATCTTTAAAACTAAGTGATACAGAAATTCAGGTAGTATCTTTTTCAATAAAATTTAAGTCGTAATGATATTTTCCCTAGTACTTTTTTTATTGAGCTTTCAAATCAGGAAGGTTTCGTTAATCACCCTGTATTTTGTTGCAAGCTATACGGAGATGTGTTGTAACAGTTTGGCTTTGGGATTGTTAGAGTTCTTTCCTTTAATTATATTCTTGAAAACCCACTCGTATTTTCTTCACTAAATGCACTACGTACGGTACTATTAAAGGTTTCTCCTGATTGATTGTGAGTTGCATTCTACTGTGGTAAGTGCAAACGCAAGGATAATTTCCAAGTGTGAAATAAACCGAACTCTCATATTCTAAGATGCTATTCAATTCGAATTGGAATTGTATTTCTGAAATTATATTTCTTGCGCAGTTCCTACTGTACGGCAGCCAGGCCCAGCAGTATAAAACACACGTGGTCAACTCGCCGGCTCATCGCCC
>NW_025936170.1:0-365 GCF_000764305.2 Hyalella azteca | reverse complement strand
CTTATAGACCAGCCCTTCTAGACCTACACCTCCACTTCTAGATCTGCATTGTTACTTATAGACCAGCTCTTCTAGACCTGCATCGTCACTTCTAGATCTGTATTGCTTCTTATAGACCAGCTCTTCTAGACCTACACCTCCACTTCTAGATCTGCATTGTTACTTATAGACCAGCCCTTCTAGACCTACACCTTCACTTCTAGATCTGCATTGCAACTTATAGACCAGCCCTTCTAGACCTACACCTCCACTTCTAGATCTGTATTGCTTCTTATAGACCAGCCCTTCTAGACCTACACCTCCACTTCTAGATCTGCATTGTTACTTATAGACCAGCTCTTCTAGACCTGCATCGTCACTTCTAG
>NW_025936169.1:0-441 GCF_000764305.2 Hyalella azteca | reverse complement strand
GTGAACACTTACATTATTAACCTATGTTCATTCTTGTGGCAGGTTGGAGCAGGTTGCCCGCGCGGGCAAACCTGCTTCCACTGTGTGCGTACCCTATTAGACAGCCGAAATAAGCGGCTGAACCGACCGACTTTGAGCGTGTGGACGCTCAAAGTTTGACGTCTTGAATGACGGGTGGGCGGAGTTTGAGGGTTGACAAACCTAGAAAAGACGGACGGACGAGACCTTGGGGTTCATGCAAGACTGACGATAAGTTTGAGCTTGTGGACGGGCAACCGACTAATTGGTCAAACTTTTGCTCTATCTCAGTTTATATTGACGATGAGAGCTGTGACATTGTTCCTCGCTAGTATAGTATAGTATAGTATCTTCGGCATTAAATAAATAGGCCTGGATAGGCCTGTCGCCGATTCTTGTACTTTTCTTGACTAGACTGGCCTT
>NW_025936168.1:0-1650 GCF_000764305.2 Hyalella azteca | reverse complement strand
CAAACTGTCCTAAAATTAAAATTATCTGGAACAACTATTGACTATGAAATGTAACAATATGCTTGCATGGTTTTTTAATGGAAAAACACTGAAAAAATGCACTGTCTTCTTTAGTCGTTAATTTAAATTGAATGGAGGACAATATCATATAAACTGTTCATACGTTGGCATGTGCAATCGTAGAATATATCAAAATGTTGGCATGTGAGAAATCATATAACCTATCCAGACGTTGGCTGAATTCTCTACCATTTATCTATGTCCTACTGATGGTTGTTTGCAAAATAAATAGCTAACGGGTGTTATTCACGATTATGCTTTTTTGAAACAAACATTAAGTACAAATAATAATCTAAAAAATTTTGCAACATGAATGAATGTGATACAAATTACCCAAGAAGTATTGGAATGTAATTTCTATAACTAGAGAATATTATTTTTAGACAAATTAAATCTCTAAAATAAGTTTTTGTGTTCTCAAATTTTTATTTCTTCATTTTCTTACTTGTGGTCACTCTACGGGATGATTGGGATCAAATTTTTGTGCCATCATACAGAGTGATTCACGGAAACTTCCGGATTTGCGAACTCAATAAAAAATACTTAATAAATATATCATTACCATATAATTTTATTAAAAATATATATAACTCATGTATTCACTGCAGTGATTGACAGAGAGCGTATTTTCTCGTCGACGGAAACTTGAGGTCACGGACGGACGGACAGACGGACATGGCGAGCACAATAGTGCATTTTTCCATAAATGAGAAAATGCGCTAAAAAATAACCTGCATTTTTGTATCGTTTTGTCTGGAAGATGACATCGGACACATGATGATTTTTTGGAAGTTTTTTTTAAGTTCATCGATTTTTGAAGTTCCATCCAACTCGGTGAAGCATATGTTGACGGGTATGGACCTCATCTCTTTGAGAGGTGACCTTCTTTGGCCGGTCCGATCCCTCGATTTGACTCCGTGTGATTTTTTCATGGGATTTTCTTAAATGAATTGTTAACAATGACTGTCCAAGGCACCAACCTCATTTGAAGAACAACACACTGCAAGCCATCGCCAACATAACCGTCAATCTGTTCCAGCGAGTTGAACACAACTGCAAAAATCAACTAGGTGAATTCATTAACATTAGGGGCCGTCATTTAACCGATGTCATCTTTGAAACTTCGTGATACAAAAATTCAGGTAATGTCTTCTTCGATAAATTTAAATTGTAATGATATATTTTCTCGATCTTTATTATGGAGCTTTCAAATCAAGAATTTTCCGTGAATTGCCCCTGCATTAAATCAAACTTTTTACCACAAAAAGTGGACCAGCCTAACAAGCATGTCCCGCAAAGTTGAAAGATTAGAAATGAGGTTGGTTTATTTCAATTTCGTGATGATGGACGGACAATTCAGACACGATAAATTATTATGAGACGTTGCAAAAATTTCTTCCATTACTTTCGAGTTAGCTACAAATTATTGATCTTACACTAAATGTGATCAATAACTGATCATATTGAAGTCATCAATAAAAAATTTTGTAACGGTACGTTAACAGAGGCAATATTATAAACAAAATGTAATTCGCGCAGAAAAAAAATGTTCAGTCACTAGGGAAATAATCATAATATAACACAATTAAA
>NW_025936167.1:0-95812 GCF_000764305.2 Hyalella azteca | reverse complement strand
GTGACTATAATGGGCAGCCATGATTATAATGGGCAGCCATAACTATAATGGGCAGCCGTGACTATAATGGGCAGCCATGACTATAATGGGCAGCCATAACTATAATGGGCAGCCATAACTATAATGGGCAGCCGTGACTATAATGGGCAGCCATAACTATAATGGGCAGCCGTGACTATAATGGGCAGCCATGACTATAATGGGCAGCCATAACTATAATGGGCAGCCGTGACTATAATGGGCAGCCGTGACTTTATACATCTCGTGAACCATCATCCGATGTATAAAGGCTCACGTCATGCAGCAGGATTTACGACACTGCTGGAAAGCCATTTTCATGTTGCACTTATTTTTTTAAGGTCGAACTATTAAAAGGGAGTGTTAGAATTTCGGGGAGGTAGCTAGCAGTGGTTAGTTGAAAAGCGACACGTGTATTTATTTTCATCAATATATGTCAACCAATGTCATACCGCTTCCTGAAAAAAAATCGCAGGAGAATAGTGTTCACAAGTGTCCTTGACGATCTTCAAATGATAGTTACACAACGCAGTGTGTAGAACGGTAACTTGGGCATATTTTGCAGTGTTTCGGCTGATGCGGCAGCTGGCAAGCTCGAAAACGCTAGGTAATGAGGGTTAACAGACCAGCGAGCTTTCGTGGAATATAGCAGTGCTTGCTTCAGTGGCAATCAGGATACCAGGCAATCATATCCTTCAGCTCAGTAAAAGATCCTGCGATTAGGGGTGAGCTCGTCTTCAGGTAAATCGAGTCTGGTGAACCCACTGCACAGGGAAAAAACTACACCTTAGAGCGATGTAAAAAATCCACGCTAAAACGATGACAGCACGAGGAAGAAAGAGAAAATAAAGCCTTTTTCACTCCATATTGCCGGGCAAGTGCCAGTCACGGTTCAGTCCAATCTTCTTTAATGCATTTATAAAGAGGGGTTCACACCAGCTGTGCAAGGCACCTACCATGCCAGGCACGGTAGAGTCACGATCAACGGAAAATATATTTTGACCGGGACGTTTGTGCAGCGATGCCAAATATTTTTTTGTTGAGTTGACCAGTTAGAAAGCGCAATATATCAAATTTTAACAAATCTGGCATGATTATAACAAATTTGTTATGATTTTAACAAATCTGGTAATAACCAGGCCAAGAATGTTGATATCGGGCACCGCCTCTACACTACACAACAGGTTTGTGAAATCTGGTATGGTAATATATACCAGTTGGCAACTTGCTTGGCACAGGATACGAAAGGAACTGAAGAGAGGACGGCCCGTGACCGGACTGAACAAGTTTACAGGACCGTGACTGGCATATCCCTGGCACGTGCCCGGTAGTATCGTATATATCAAGCCTTACTGTTACCAGATTTCATTGACTGGGGATTTAATGTTTGATATCGGCATTCTGTGAAATCGAAAAGTTGTCTTTAAAAATTTGGCGTTACTTTTACGCTGAAAATTGTAAATTGTATGATAATAAGCGGTTAAAGTTTCATTGAAATTTTAAGACAGAATTTGAATGAGAGCTCCTTGTGAAATGGATGTTTGATCGGTTCTTTCTTTAATTTAACGGGATTTCCAACCGCAAAGATATTCCATCCCGAGCAATGCTGGACAGATCTGCTTGCATCAAAGATTTACTGCAGATGGACACTCTAACCTACCACTAACCTTCAACACATTAACCGCTGCACCGCTAACAGCTGCACAACAAACCACTGTACGACTAATCACTGCACCACTAACAGCTGTACCACAAACCACTGCCCGATCACTGCACCACTAACACTGCACGATTAATCACTGCACCACAAACCACTGCACCAATAACCACTGGTCCACTCATCATAATAGCCCTAATTACGAACCTATAAAGCGTACAAGAAACGTGAGGCAGTTGTACTGCCCGCAGAACGTCAGAGCCTCGGAGTACGGAGCCGCCTTGCTAGTTAGATCGTAGTACCCGTAATCGTTGTCGACAACAGTCCTGTACACACACCCTGCACACACACGGGGACTTTAGAATTGATCGTAGACAGGATAGTCGGTGTCAACAAGGCTCCTGTACACACACCCTACACACACACGGGGGCTTTAGAACTGATCGTACCCAGGATAGTTGGTGTCAACAAGGCTCCTGTACACACACAATGGGGGCTTGTGACCAGATTGACGGGGGCTTGATTTGGCAAGAAGTCTTCCTGAGAATAGGAAGTTGGGGAGTGCAGAGCTGAGAGTCATCCTTATGGAAATTTGTGTCAGCGTGAAGATTCCTAAAATTAATGTTAATTAATGCCATTTAAGTGTAGTTTATAATGCTTTAGACTTTGTTAATTCTTCACCATTAACTGTGTTGATAGTGAGATAGTTCCAGGAGAAAATGAATGCCATGAAGAAATTATGTGTAATGGTCTTACTGGTCTTGTTCTCGCTGCGCCGGTCGAGGAGCCACTGGTGACCAGAGCAGACGTAGCCTGGGGAGGAGTAGTTGAGGGACGCCATGACGTCCCGGGGGATGTAGGACGGGGGCCAGTGCTGTACGCACACCTTGTTAGCAGGACAGGGGCTGCTGGCGCATGGGTCCTGTTGGCAACAACGTAAACAAGAGGACAGTGCTGTACGCACTCTGCTGGCGCATGGGTCCTGTTGGCAACAACGTGAACAAGAGGACAGTGCTGTACGCACACCTTGTTAGCAGGACACGGGTTGCTGGCGCATGGGTCCTGTTGGCAACAACGTGAACAAGAGGACAGTGTTGAACGCACACCTTGTTAGCAGGACACGGCTGCTAGCGCATGGGTCCTGTTGGCAACAACGTAAACAAAAAGCATTTTCTTTTTTGCGTTCTGCAATAACTTAAGCAATGCTTGATCATAATTTCATGCAAATAACAATAAATATAATGATAAATGGTGGGCGGCACCCACCATAATCCTGGCGGGCGGCGACATCAGCATCCTGAAGCAGCGCCAGCCCGGCACCACCGCGCTGCCGGCTATTGCAGCCACGAGCTCGCACTCCCTGGTCACGTCTGCACTTGGATTTTAAAATTTCAAAATAGCAATAAGTTTTTAAAACATTCTCTGTTGCAATGCAATAAATTAAGTATGCTGCTACAATAAAATACAGCATATTTCCTGTTGTTATACAATAATCCGTTACAAAAATAAAATAAATTTTGGCTTTTTCAAATCTGCTCATAACTTAGATCATTTGCACGTTTTACCTTCGGATATCAATTTATTGCATCATTCGGAATGCATTTCCTGCACTCTTGCGCGTCGCAACTGCATTGAGTGTCTTATGGCATTTCGATGGTATATCATCAGCGAAAATGTAGTATAGGATATATTTTAGTGGTCAAATAAATAGCACATCAATTAATTGAGTAGAGTCTGGGTCAAAAATTGTATGAGTAATTTTTCAACATTTCCTTATTTTTTCAATCCCTGACGCTCATTTAATTATTTGAATGAGCGTCTGGGTCAAAAATTGAAAATTTCGGCTTTTCCTCTTTTTATGCTCATCTTAAAGCTGCAATTCTGACCAATCCAACGGTACCAAAACATCTCTGTACGTTGATTTATGCGTTCACGCCAGACCGCGAAAGGGTTAGGTGTCGTGGAGCTCTTTTACAATTTCTTACGGGAGAAATTATCGGCCAGGCACATAAGAGTGAGCTCTATATATATGGACGCTGCGCTTCAGTCACACCCGAGCTGTCATGTGGTATAGTGCTCATGCAGTCGTTTTCTGCATCTGTGAGTGAATTCGAACTCAAGTAACGCCTTGCTTGCTTGCTTGATATCCTTGCTACCATAAATGTCTATATATTGCGCACCGCGAGCGCTCGGGACTTTGTCGCGCTCTCCTGAATAGTTGCATATGTTCTCACTGCAAACCTATCTTCTCCTGGAGTTTTGAAGCTACAGCAATGAGAGATATACCGCTCCATTTGCAAAGAAAAGATCTAGAGAATTGTTTAGGCGCTTTTGTAATTTCGTTATAGTTTTGATAATTTTTGAAAAAGGTGCGAGTTGGGGGGGGGGTGAGGGGGAGAATCGAAACATTTACGAAAAATGTCCCCCACCAACAAAAATGAGAATTTCAAAAAACGCCTACACAGATCTTTATGGTCCATACGCATCGAATGATAATGTCTTTACGCATCGAATGATATGTGTCTCGATGTTGTAGCTTTCAGAGTGATCCGTCTGTGAATAACCGAGATAAAATTTGACCCGGATGCTACCCTTTAGGACTCAATTAATTAAGAAGTGCCTCAATAAAATAAATTGCGCATCAATCTATTAAGTAGTACCTCAATTTATCGAGTAGAGCCTCAATTCAGAAGCGCAATCTTCACTTGTGTAGCTAAGAATAAATGTACTAAAATGCACTTATACCGAAATATTAATGTATAAAAACCTACCGTTGAAGTTGAAGGCAACGCAGGCAGGCTGCGCCCCCCCGCACAGCTGCAGGCAGCGCTGCGGGTTGGTCACCACGCCCACGGACGCCCCCGACAGCAGTTTGCTGGCTCCTATACAGTGGAGAATACAATAATGAATACAAAAGCAATAAATGAAGAGTAAAACAAAGTTTTATCCTATATTATGAGTACAATGCCGATACTCGCTTACCGAACCCTACCCAGTGATGATTACAATAATTCACTCAAAATAATAAATTAACTGAAGTGTACAATAAAGTTTTTTGGGTCTGGCTGGGGGCGGGTCAGACCGTCAATTCAGAAGTCGTTACGCTCGGCTTATGATTACTTCGCGTCTGTTTGGTAACACGATCGAAATCAGATTCTGGTCAGAATCTCCTTTCCGACTTTTAGTGTCATAAGGGTGCGATGAGGTTGGCCGCAGCCGAGTCGTGCCAAGCTTGCAAGGTGCAAAGAGGCGTTTCTTTCATCCCGGCCGAAGTGGACATTAGCCGCTGCTTACCTAGTCGTGCTTACCTAGTCCTAGATTTACGTGCTTACCTAGTCCTAGGCGGCACCTGATGCAGAGTTGAGCCCGCTTCTAAATTTTGACAGAAAAGCGGAATCAGGACACTATTTAATATCACACAAATGACAAAGTGTAAGAAGCTGTTGTATCTGTTAATAGGTAAGACAAGGGTAAAGGGTTAATAGGTAAGCAGGGCAGTAAATAGGTAAGTTTAGACAATAACTAACTATTACTTGGGTAATAGTTCACATAATTACTTGGGCCTTGACAAAACACAATTGTTCAATTGGAATGGTAATAAACAAAATTATTAATACAATAAAAGAGTTTAATTTACACTCCATTTTTGAGACACTAAAATCGCAAACGATGCTCTGAATTATTCATTTCCTCTATTCATTCCTTTATTTAATTCAATCACATACTTTATTGATTCAACTACATGAATACATTGAAGCTAAGGAGGGCTTTCTCAAAATAAAGGGACCCTCTGTTAGCAGTTAGTTACTTCTGTTCCCTTGCCTTTACGTACAAAGGAAATGTAGTATTCGTACGTAAAAGCATTAATGACCACTAATGCGGTGTTCGACAGAGGGATAGCAGTTCCAAAACATTGGTGCGAGCATCGCTAGTGGCACACCGGGGTCTTGAGCGATACTTAGTTAAGTATTTGTTGATTGACAATGAAGTTTATCGTAAAAAACCGGTCTGCTTGGGGTAACTATTCGATATAATATTACATAGGAATATAATATTTACATACAAATGCGGTTGATGTTAAGCAATGAGAGAATCGATACGTCCCTACATGGTGACAAAGTAGGTCGTGGCGGCGATCACAGCCACAATGCTGCTCGCGTGCACCAAGCCTCCTAGAAATAGATTGCTGGTTGTAACTTGTACAGCACCAGCCACCGCGTTAAACTCACCCATGGTGGCAGCGGAGTAGGTAGTGGCGACCACCGCAGCACCACTCAAGTGGACCATGGCGACCAGGAATACCACGGTTGCTGGTAGCAAAGCACCAGCCATCATTTGAACAAGTCCTCTGTGCTCCAATAGACTTAGTCGATGATTGAAAATGGTAAGAGATTAAACTGGATAATAACAATTTCATTAACGTCAAGCACGAGTGAGGAAAAAAGTTGGTGATCTGGAATAAAAAATGAAACAAAACTTGAAGATTTGTAAAGTTCAAGACTGATGTCCATTTTCCCGCAAAATTATCAAGAAGTTGAGGAGTAACGGTTAGCACAATTCCTGTTTGGACTTTTGAGGACGCAAAAGATTATAATGAACTTGGACGCGTGAAACTTCGAAAATTTTTTTAAATTAGCACAGTCGCTTAATATTGATTTCTATTTATTTTGATAAAAATGGGCGATCAACTACATTATTATATATTTGTTTCCTCGTACGCCAGATGCAGTTCTGGACAGGTCTTATCATGTTCAGCGTATCGGCCTCGAAAAAATAACGTCACGGCACCGAATCGCGAGATGCATTGTGAGATAGGCCGTCATATTTGTTGCATGGTCCATTTAAACAGAAACAGTGGACAACGGAATTCATTTCTTCAGTCTGCCAGCCGTGAATGCCTTGTATATCGTATCAGTTCACGTATCGTTCTGATATAGATACATTTAGGTATACATATCTGATATAGATATAGAAATAGGCCATGGGCCTATGTATTTCTTCAACGCCGACACTTCTATTCTATTCTATATCGTATATCAGTTTATCAGCCATGAATATTTCTATATAAAAAGAGAGCCGATGAATCATCTAATGTAAGTCATGTGAAAAAACACCTTGAGTACAAAAATCCTTTGGATAAATTTTCTGAGGAAAATGAGAATTAAGCAATCATCTATTGTGAGTCTTGCGAAAAAACGTACATTTAATGTGAAAACTTTTTGGATACATTTTTTAAGTAAAATGAAAGCAAATATTAGCATGAATCACTGCAAAGTTTGTAACGCAATCGTTAAAAACCTAAAAAAACATACTCAAGCGCATCGTAATGCAACTAACAATTCGATCATACCAAATGAATACTTTAATTCAAAGATAATATGCGTAATATGCAATCGCGAAGTTCAAAACTTAAAAAGGCATGAACAAACAAACGTCCATAGAAAACGTTTAAATGATAGCATATTAGCCAGTTTTTTTTTTTATTGTAATCTTGGCCATTTAGAACTGAATGATAACGGAGCGCATGAAGACTCAAATGTTCATTTTAAAAATAAATTTGAATGCATGCGTGGTGAAATTATGAAGGCTCTAAATGATAAATGCGCAAAACATATTTATCATGATGTAAGAACGATCGATCCTAAGCTATTTTTCAGGAATATAACATCTGAAGTTATTCAAGTAATTAGGCCGGTCAAAAATCTATAATATTAAATAACAGCTGAATTTGCAAGTCGAGTTTATAAATTCAAATTAGGCAGCGAGAACATCTATAATACCGCTTGGAGCAATTTAAACAGGTTAATAGAACTTTCAAGGATTCACACAAATTTAAATGCAACTAAAGGACTGTATGATAATCTCAAACATAGAATCGAAGAATTTACGAACAACTCTTCTGGATGTATTTTAAACAAGTTGCTAAACATCACAATAAAAATTGTCGAATACAAACTTTTAAGAGGTTCTAGCTATATTTAATTACCAGAAAAATTCAGATATACAAAATATAAGTAAATAAATATTAACAACCAATGTAACATGTGCTCTAAGTGGATGGTTGCGCGCCACTTCTGCAGATGAAAAAATGATAACAGAATAACGAAAATATTGAAGAAGCGGAAGAGTTGGATTTTGCTGGTATTTGCTCTATGAAAATTAAAGACATCGATAAGTTTTAGAAGATTAATAATATTTCTATATATGTATATATATAGCTCAAATTATTGTTTGGACCTAGGTCCATTTCAAATAAATAAAACTAAGAATGAAGATGTGGTTTCATTATTGTTAATTACAAATGAGAATGGAAGTCATTATGTCTTAATGAAGTCTTTGAGTCCATTTATTCATAAGGCGAGTCATAGAACTAAATATGTATGTCCATACTGCCTGCATGCATTTATACGCGAAGGCCTACTTGAAGAACATAAAGATGATTGCTCTATTCACACACCCGGCAAATATCTTTTAGTGATGATAAACTAAAATTCAAGGCCTTTCAAGAGACTATCAAGCATCCCTTTGTAATTTACGCTGATTTTGAATCGACTTTGGTAGATATTGATTGATGTCAACCAGTCCTAAAGTGGAATCAAAAACATGAGCCGACTAGTTTCTGTTGCTATACTAAATGTGATGATATGTACTTCAAAGATGATATAATATCAATTATCAATAATGGTCTGATATATTCATTCGATCGAGTATCTTCGGAAATGAGTAAATTATGGGCTATAGCTATTCTGGAATTGCTACAGCTCTAAAAGGATTGACAACTTATCGACGAAGCTCCAAAGAAAATATGATGCCCTTCTGGAGTATTGATACTATGAAAAATGAAAAATCAAATGATGGTGTCAATGAACGCATTGATAATTATTTAGGAGCCTTTGATGGTCAATTTAATGCTGCAATAAACCTAAAACATTTGTTTGGATTTTGTGAAAATAATGACAAAGTGATTTATGGAGTCAAGCATGACTTAACTCTAAGAAGAGTTGATGATGCAAATGCTCTGTTTAAGAAAGCGATAAAGATCCAAATCAAAGTTACTATCTAAAGACCAATTTTGAAATTGACGGCTTATAAACTCTCTGTTGAGCATAAGATTAAATTATATTGTCAAATAAAAGATACAATTCGAATACCAGTTGCATACATTAATCGACAATTGGAGCAAACAATAATGAGTCCTAATCAAAAGTTCTTTGATTGGACTCCTACACCAAGTTCGGGAACTCAAAAACCTCGTTATGTAATTTTAGTATTTCAACTGGTAGAGATTATTCGAAACATTCTAGCAATGCACTGTTTGATCACTGTGATTTGAATAATGCATATAAACAGCTAAATAACTAATGCTATCCTGAGCAAAACTTACAAAAAGAATTTTGATAGTAACAATTATGCAGTAGTTCATAAAATGACGATAGATTATGCATCACAGACAAATTGTGCGGTTGAATACTGAGATTATAGGTTTTTACATCCGATTTTCGTATTGATATCAGTCGGCAAAATGAACGCCTTAAGGACAGTCATCTTTATATGAAGATTAAAGCTGAATTCAATAATAACATTCCTGATAATACACATGCTTATGCTCCGATTCGTTCAAGCAAAATAATTCAATTACAATTTAATGGTAAAAAATGAATATAAATTACTAAAATTTCAAAAATTATTCTGTATATATCTCTTACTAAAAGGATGTATTGCGTAAAGTGTCAAAAAAGACTGATCCAGAGCATGCTCAGTATGTTATGACATAAATGATGAAATATTGAAGAACGGACGTTACTTGATTAGTAAGAAAACTAAAGCTTCTTTTGTATCAGCAAAAGAAGGAGGTTCCATCTTTTCAATTCCTGCTATCCTAGGAGATCTAGGTGCTTCTGAGTCTCTGGCAGGAGGGGCTTCTGCCATAGCTAGTGCGGTTAATGAAAAGATAGCTGATGATAAACTTATTGCTGAAACGAAACGACATAACGAAGCAATAGAAGCTAAAAAGGGATCTGGATTAAGATTGCTCCCAGCAAAAGAAAATATTTTCACCAAAAAAATCTTGTGGGGAAGATCTCTACTTGAATCAACCAAGAAAATAATACCCAATAAACCATTAACACAACATGATTTGAAACATTATTTGAGGGTATTGATAGTTCCTGGAGTTGGGTGATGTTTTCATGAGGAATACACTGCCTAGGTCACCTTTTAAAATGGAGCGAGGAATTTTGAATACGGATGTGAAAATGGGATCTGGAACGCATTGGACTTGTTGGTATAAGGAAAATAATACTTATTATTACTTTTATAGTTATGGTTTAACATGTCCTAACGAGTTTAGAAGGTACATGGATGAATGCAACATTTTTTTGTGCGCCTATATACTACAAAAAACGGGTGATGTAATTAGATGTTATTGAAAGGTTAAAACGACTGGAATATGAGAGGTTTGATTCCATCCTCTCTGATTTTTATATGAATGCAATAAAAAAATTTTTATTTTATTTTGCTTTATAAAATGGCAAGTATTAATATCTATGCACATAATTTGAATCTTTCATCAACTTGCAAAGATGGTGAGGAAGAACCAATTGAAGTATTTCCCATAGAGTCTCTGAAAACTTTAATCGAAACTCTTCGAAATGAACATTGAAATTGAATTGAAGAGTAATGAAATGAAACAATTTGATGAGAAAATAAATAGTTTGCAGGTATCGCTCGATGATAAAGTTAAGAATTAGGAATTGCATATCGCGGAAAATTTGAAACTGATTATTAAAGCTGATGAGGAGATCCATAGAGTACAGTTGGCGACTCGACCAGTCTGGCGACAGCTGAGGCTTTCAAAAATCAATACAAATCAATTTCGTTATAGTTGGGGAGAAGTTCTTCATTCAAGCAAGTTTGATTGAAGACCAGAGAATGAATTTTATTTTTCAATTTTTCTTTACTTATCAGTTTGTGAACCTCCGTATTTGTAGAGTCATTGAAATTATGTTCACGGTAGTTTCGTGTTATATGTTTCGAGGCTATGTTATTTTCAATTGCGTTGACACTATAACTAGTGTTTGCATTTATTTCATTTTGAAATCTAAATTTAAGCATTCAAAAATGTTCCGCTTTTTTATTGAATAATTCAAATTATATACAAAATAATGAAAAAAGTCGTAAAATTATAATAAAATTACCCTTGCAAATGGAAAACAGATATTCTTTTCTTGAAATCATTTCAAAATCTGAATTCGCCGAATGGATAAAAACAAGAGGAAAATGTTAACAATAAATACCTTTTGGTTACAGGTATAACGAAACGTACAATTTAACTCCTGCTCATATTGTATAGTCGTGTTAGACGCCAAGAGTCAAAGGCAATATTAGTATATCTAGTTAACTGATCTCATCAGCAATTAAGTACAGCCTCCTCCAGAACCTCTAAAACTACAAAATGTCATATATCAGGTGCAGGTGTTACACCACTTATCACAAAATACCTGAGTCCAAATAGAAATAAATCCATGGGCTGTCACTCGAGACCCTGTTGCTGGACGATCTAGTGCTCCAACTGATGGACCTTAACTAACAGAAACTTAATTAAATTATAGATTTTACCATTGAAGATTTTTCTTTACTATTCATCATGAAAAATATATTTAATGCGCATTACAGTACAACATTGCATATGGAAAAATAAAAAATATGCAAATTTTCATTATAATTTTATTTGCCTTAATTGTCAAGAATAAGTGTCGTGTTAAATAACGATATGTAGCAAAAACAATCTAATTGCCAAGCCCACGATCGGAATTGTCAATGAATATGTCTCAAGTTGTTGCATATAAAAGATATAAATTTCGGGAAATTTTAAACCTCTTATTTTAACCGGGACGTCTCGTCTCGATATCGTCCCGGAATTCCCACTGAGTGCTGAAAATTGTCCTGGTTTTTATTGCGAACCGGGAGAAAGCTTCTTGTCGATTTGAAAAAAGTTCCAAACCAGACATCAGGAGTCTACACCAGACATCACATCAATACACTAAACGATGATCGTTTACGAAGAGGAGCAAAATCGATATTTTAACGATTAAAATTATAGGGCATAAGGGAAACAGACGCGTTGAGGTAGAAAAATTCAGGTTTCTATATTTTTATTTTCATGCAGTGAGATCGCGTCTCTTTAGTTTGTTATCTTCAAATTTAAATAGTTTTTTTATTGCGTAGTGGTAGTGTTGATATCGGTTTGAACTGCTGCTTACACCAAGAAGGTATTCAATATTAGCAAGTTAACTAAATGTAGCAACTTAACCAGACGTGACCGGTTAAGCAGGCGTCGCAGGTTGAACTGCTGCCCAATACCAGCAAGTTATTCAATATTAGCAAGTTAACTGGATGTAGCAACTTAACCAGCCGTGACCGGTTAAGCAGGCGTCGCAGGTTAAGACAAGTTACCCCAGCACAGCTGCTTGGTTACCTCAGAGCTGCTGGGACAATACCACACAATAGCTCTCCTGTTCAGCGCCGCGTGGCTAGTGAGCGAGGGCCTGGGAACGATTGTGTTACCCGCCCACCGAACTGATCACGATGGTTACTTACTCAAACAATGGGTGATTGGTTGCCGCTCCTTACATGCCCTTATATACCAAGCCAATCATAGTCTTCCTCGATTGGTTATAAAGTCGAAATCTTTAATATCGAAGAAATTTTGTGGTCAATCAATGCCGAAGTCGATTAAGTAGCTGTTACATCCAATTAAGCGTTTTCAAATGACCAGAAATTTGCAGGTGAATCCATGGAATTATGATTGTTATTTATTGTAATTACATTCTTTTCAATGAGACTGCTTCATATGAGTTTGTGACTCGTTCTCTTAATAATAATTTGATGGTTATCATATTCTTCTAAAAATATTTAATTATGAGACCAACTTCAACCTTCATTCATGGCTGGAAATTTATTTTTCTCTTGAGGAGGCAAAAGATTGTTGATCAAACTGTTGTATAGAGAGGCTCACTGCCCCAAACATCTGCGACAGCAGCCGCCTGCTTGCCGGCTGCCTTGTCACGTCAGTAAACTAAGTAAATAAGTAGATAAATTTTGATATTAGTTGTCAGCCATATAGGGAACTCAATTTTTTTGTACTCCTCAGCGTAAAGAGGATAATATTTCCGTAAATATCGGAATTTTTCAATCGAACTACATGAAACGCATTTTTCAAGCAGGGCTTGGCATGAGATGGAGGCACGAGTGTCAGTCAGGGGTCGGCCAGGTACAAACGTGTACCGTGTACACGCAGCACTAGTGAACGTTCGTGTACACGGTACACGGTGCTGCTAATATCGTGAACGATCGTGTGGTGCTTCTAATATCGTGAACGATCGTGTACACGGTACAAGGTGCTGCTAATATCGTGAACGATCGTGTACACGGTACACGGTGCTGCTAGCGCCAGCTAGTAGGCGCTGTCGGCTACGTGAACCTCGCTAGATGGCAGTCACTCTCGCTGACTTTCAGGAAATGTGTTGGTGTCGAGAGTTTTGCTCCATACAATCTTTAAATGCATTTCTGTTTTAAATAATTCTAAGAGCTAGCGAGTGTTTGAAGTACAACCTAAGTCGAAAATTACACCTTTCCTCGAGGTTGATTCAAAATTTTGATCTGCGAATTCATCTATTATCGTCGTATATGTTTGATTCGACTGATCTAAGTTATGCCAATTATTTTAATTGAATGTTATTTAATCTGTAGTGCATCGAATTATTGTCAACTAAGTTTTATTTATTAATTATTTTTTTTATTGCATTGGCCGGCAAAAATTTATGATGGCGATACTTCCGTACTGATATTAAAAAAACGAAAAAAGTACAATTAAAAGTTTGCTCAGAAACTTGCAAATTAACTAGTAGATATTTAATTATGTTAGCTGCAGTTGCGTTCTGCAAAAGCTTTTAATGAAGTTTTGTTCGACCAATGAGAAAGTAATCCTTTATGTCTCTAACAAAAATGATTTCACAGTGTAACCATAATTTGTGACGAGTCTGGTTTGGCTCGCTTCGTCTTTCTCATTTGCATCATAAATGTGAAATTATTGTTAGACATTATCTATTTAATTTGAATTGTCCAACGAGTAAAATTAATGCGCTAAAAATATAATTAGTAAGATTATGATAAACATTAAAATTAGGCTTGGAAATAGTGCCAGAAATAGTTTCTTAGGATGCATATAATGTATACTATTGAATAGTGTCCGTCAAAATTTCTCGCCTACCTCCAATAAGGTATTTAATAGTAGGAAATTTCCAGCTCTAAATGTAGTCGCTGCTGTGACCGCAATATTTCTTTTATGTACGTAATTTGAAGTAGAGTTCTATTACTTCTATAGCAGGATCATGAAATTCTGTTAAATGTTTGAAATTGCTTAAATTTGTCTAAATCTTGTTAAAGTCGGTGATTGTTATCTAGCCTTAAGCATGATTTATTTCCTCCTTAAAATTGGTTGAACATTCTTGACTTGTTATCGGTAACTTTTATTAACAGTTTAAATTTACGTGAAATTATTTAATTATTGTTAAATCAAAGTAATAAGAAGTTGGTCACTCGGTGCTCTGATGACAATCTCAAGTTAGCTGATGTTAAATTAAATAATCGCTGAGCAGCTGTCTGCAGTAAATATATTGGAAAACTTTCTTTAAAACAATTTTCCAAATTGCAAGGAATTTAGCATAGAATAAATTAATTCTAAGATCGCTAGGACCATGAAAAATGGTATGCAAAAAAAGCAGCCGTTGTGTACATTGCCAAATAGCGACAAATTTTTTAAACCGCGGTGCGAGTATAGAGCGCATGCACGTAGCACAGATACGCCTTATTGCGGGGCCGAACTGGGTCAGGATGACTCACAAACACGCAAAAAGAGCACTGCTATGCTACAGCATCACTCATTTCTATGATTGTAATGCACAATGTCGGTACCTACTTAGAGGCTAGCGGCAAATCCTGCGTAGTAATGACTGGTAGTAAATTTTACGTTACGAACGTAATATGCTGTAAATGGATAAATAGTAATAACTTGCCACTGAATACGTTTTGTCAACGAATGTATTTAAACCAACTACTTTTCACGAATTTTAGTGTTTCAATTATATTTCAATAAAACCTGCATAATTTATTTATTTCCTGAGTAATTCATTCCAACAATTATTATCAGACCCTTAACTAAAGTCGGCCTTCCCAGCGCAAAGAGCGTGTAAATCTAAGGATGAAATTACCCGGCCCGCATTTGACAATTTGTATAATGAGATTAATTTGCTGCTGAAAGTAAAACTTATTTGACGCAAGAAGTCACGGAAACAACACTACATGCATACCTTCTCCTTACCTTCATAAAAGCTTCATTTCCTCACACATCCTGGCATGCACAGCACCAACACACCACATCGCTGTCACTCTGACACTAGCTGAACCGCAGACTGACTGGCTGCGTTCACTTCGTATTTTTGTCCTCGTATTTTTGTCCTCTAATCTTGTTCAAATGCCTGGTCAGCCCCTGGATATTAAATACAATTATGCAGTAAGAATTATTACATTTTTAGTACATGGAAATTTGCACTTCGATTAGCAATGCATTAGTCCGAATTTATCTTCTCAATAGTGGCATTCGGGTATTGTACGTGTATATGATTCATCTCCCTTTCTTCCGGCCAAAAAACTCTACACGTTATATTAACATCCTTCCCTTACTTGTGACTGTATGTCAAAGTCAATGAAAGTTCATCCAGCGCACTTCATTCGGATCCACACAATCCACTTGCAGTGGATTGCCCTATTTGGGAACTCCAAGAATTTTATAGACCACAATTTATTTTATTCTGTCCATTGTGTCAGTATTTATCAATTATTTGGGTAATTCTTGTATAAAACTGAGATTCAAACTAAAATCTCAGTTTCTCCCATCTTTCAGCAACTAAGATTCCTATCCTGAAGATAAACGAGTAACATTTTGAGGAAGTTATTTAGCTTTATTTGATAGTATAGGCTACCAGAAAGCACGTACGCGCAAGGGGATCAATTATGAATATCAGCATCCTGGAACCGTTCCTGGCTTTAAATTAGTAGTTAGCTAAGGCTAATTAATACACATAGTCAACTTTGCCAAAACTGTGGCTAAAATATGGAACATTACAAAGACCCCGGATAATAAGGAAGAAGTGGGATGCCCATGAGTGAGTTGCGCAATGGCTACTTATATGATCCGTTCTGTGCTATATGCAGGCTAGAAATTTTTGTTCAAAATGTGTCATCTGAGCTCAGAATGGTTGTTGCCTTCAGGAAGTGGTCAGTCATGAACATCTAACTTGATAATAATCATACACATAATAAATTATATTGCCTTAATGGGTGCAAGCTGTTTATTTATCAATGTAAACAAAAGTTTTCCCTTCAGCATATATAGGTCACCAAACCTCTTATTGAAATTTTTTGCGATGCATCTATGTGTAACTCTGTCTTTATCTGTACAAAAACTCCTGACGTTAGAGAGTTGAGGCATTTTCTTTCAAACCAGCGCTACGACCTGTACGCATTCATTTTCAAAATATTTCCTTTTGTAGATATTACAAGATATTTACCCGAAGTTGCATATTTCGTTCAGCACAATTAGAGACATTTTAAAACCATATTCGACCATCTAAGGCATTTCTAATTTCGCTTTTAAGCGCATTTTCTCATTTATGGAAAAAATTCACTATTGTGCTCGCCATGTCCGTGTGTCTGTCTGTCCGTCCGTGACCTCAAGTTTTCGTCGACGAGAAAATGCGCTCTCTGTCACTCACTGCAGTGAGTACTGAGTTATATTTTTTACAAGTAGCAATGATGGAGTTGGCCTGATTAATAAACAGACCTTCGCAGAAAATTTTAAATTTTCAGATGGGTCTCTTGGGGCGTTCGATGTGTAATGATCTGTTAGTCGAACAGTGAATAGCCCAATTTTTCTCGAGTTATAATGATATCATCCCATCCAAGCGGATACTTCTTCCATAGTTACCGACCAGATTGACGTCACTGACGTCCAGAACTTTCTGGTTTTTCGGGCTGGAATTTTGTGATCGGTTCATTAATGTCTGGCACTTACTTTACCTAATTCTCCAATAAACAGCGAATCTTAATTGGATAAGTATAGTATCTTCGGCATTGAAGAATAGGCCTGGATAGGCCTGACGCCGATAAGTTATGCTTATGTCGCCGATAAGTTATGCCTATGTCGCCGATAAGTTATGCTTATGTCGCCGATAAGTTATGCTTATGTCGCCGATAAGTTATGCTTAAACACGGAAATAAAATTAGTATTTCCAATTTCAAAATAGCACTTAAGCTGCACTGGGCCTCCATAGTTTCCAGTTAGATTATTGTGATCTCTAATGTCATAGTTTTCTTCAGTAAACATGACAGACATAACAAACTGCGGCATTTCAGCGTGCTTGGTATTTTCAGCAAATAAAAACATCTTTTCTGGATGTTGATTTTATAATTCATATACAAGTTTTCTTTCTGCTTCTAAATATTTTACAAATTTTTCAGATGCATCTTCACCATTATGTGACTCAAACTTTGATCACCTATCATATTCGCATTTGGTATAACAACGGAAACTTTTATAGGCTCATGCTTTTGAATATTTCGCGTTTAATTCGATTTTGGATCTGTTGACATCAATCAATACCTGCTATAAATGCCGATTCAAAATCAGCATAAATTATAAAGAGATGTTTGAGAGCCATTTGCAAGGCCTTGAATTTTAGTTTTTCATCACTAGAAGCGTATATGATGGGCGAGTGAATTGAGCAATCGTCTTTATTTTTTTGTTAAAGTAGGTCCGCGCGTATGAACGCATACAAGTAGGATGGATAAACATATATAGTAATATGACTCGCTTTGTAAATAAATGGACTTAAAGACTTCATCAGGACATAATGACTTGCGTTCTCATTTGTTCTATACAATACTGAAATTACACCTTTACTTCTAATCTTTAATTTTTATTTCTAATTTTTTTGTAATTTGAATTGAGCATAGCTCCAAACAATAATTTATGCTTTATACATTTATAAACATATTATTTCATATATTCAAATATATGGTTGTCTTTAACTTTCATAGAGAATTCGACATTTGTAAAATCAAAGTCTTCAGCTTTCTTCTTTAATATTTTAGGCATTCTATTACTATTTTTGTCATTTCTGCAGAAGTGGCGCACAACCGTCCACTTGAAGCACATCTTATCTTGGGTTTTAATGTTTATTGTCTTATTAGGATGTCTCATTTTTTCTGGTAATTCAATATAGCTAGAACCTCTTAAAGGTTTGTATTCAACAACTTAAATTGTGAAGTTTAGCAACTTGTTTAACATTCATCCAGGTAAAAATGACAGTCAACAATAAAAACATTCAGTTGTTTGTAAATCCTTCAATTCTTTGCATCAGATTATTAAACAGTCCTTTAATTGTATTTAAATTAAGGTGAATCCTAGAAACATCACTGAATTTGTTATAGTTGAAACAAGCAGTATTATGCTTCTCTCAGTGCCTAATTAGAATTTATAGAACTCGACTTGTAAATTCAACCGTAATTTAATATTATATTTTTTTGCTTAATTACTTGAATTATTTCGGATGTTATATTCCTGACAAACAATTTCGGATCGATCGTTGTTATATCGTGATAAATGTTTTTTAAGTATTTATTATTAAAGGCTTTCTTAATTCCATCCCGCTTGCTTCCAAATTCATTTCTAAAATGCTCATCCGAATTTTCACGCACTCCAATATTAGCCGCTTCTATATCAACAAGATCACAATAAAAGAAGGAACTGGCTAATATGCTATAATTGAATCGTTTTCTATGAGGAAAACTTTGTTCATGCCTTTTTAAATTTTGAACTTCGCGATTGCATTTTACACATTTTGTCTCTGAATTAAAGTATTCATTTGATATGATTAAATTGTTATTTGTTTCACGATGAAACATATTGAAGAAATTCGATGGACTTGCATCGAGTCTTTTAAAAGTGTTTAGTAAAATAATGTAATAAAAATGAGTCAACAATAAAAAGCATTAAAACTATCCTCAGCTACTAACAATCAATAATAGTGAATATTTAAACCAATTGAAATCGTTTCTTTGTACTGAAAAAATCACGGCATTTTGAACACGATATCATGGAAATTACCACTGCCAGAAATGCATTTAAAATTACCCTCCATCGTTCAATCTGAGAATTAAGGTACCAACGGTTTTTTAATGATAAGCATACCTACTCCTTCTGTGGCCCTGGCCCTAAGGTGCAAAAAAGACTGAATGAAGGTTATATAAGGGAGTTATTTCATTGGATAGAGCTTGTAGAGAGCATGATTTATTTTATAGTAAGCATACAAGAACTAAAAATAGAAACAAGTCAGAATATATCCTAGTGAAGAAAGCGGCTGATATTTCGATAGATCCAAATGATATGTTGGAACTGATATGATATGTTGTACCAATATGTTGGAACTGATGTAAAACTAGTTAATGGCATAGTGACTGAAAAAATATGTAGGTCTTAGAGTCTCAAACAACGTAAAAGCCCACTCACAGAAGTGAGTGGTGCAATTTCAAATGAAATTTATTACAATCCTAAAACCGACTACGTGGGTATAAATTAACATGTTCGCAACAGTTGTTATCATCAAGAACAAGTCGTGAATTGGTTGTAGTCACTGGAAACATAAACTCTACTCTACTACATAAACATATAAAACATTATTCCACTACTAGAAGAGTAGAAGTATCAAAGATCGATGATCAATAGCAGGCAAATTTAGTTGATATGCAGAAGTATTCAGCTCAAGGAAAAACTACATTTTAACTGTGATTGATATCGTTAGCAAACGTGCATGGGCGGTGCCTATATACATATATAAAAAAACTGATAAAGAGATTAAAACTCCCTTGCAGAAGAATTTCACTGAACGAATTCTCTCCAGATAATTATCATCTGGAGATCATTAACAAGCCTACTTAAGAGTTATTCAATAAGTTTGAGATTCAATGGTTTGCAACTGAAAATGAAAATAAAGTTCAAGTTGTTGAGAGATTTAACCAAACTTTCAAGACAAAAATGTTCAAATATTATCCGTACGCCATGACAAAAAAGTGGGTAGATATTTTTTACCAGATTTAGTTGAAAATTATAACAATAGTTATCATAGACTTATGAAAATGACTCCTCGTGAAGTATTAATGCAACAGAACAGTTAAAAAAATTACTTTTTAAAGACAACACTTCCAAAGAATCCAGTGTCTCCAATCTTCCAGATGTACAATGAATTTCTCATTTAATTTTCGAATATTAATGAAATTAGTTTTTCAATTTTTTTAATATATCAATTTTTTAATATAAAACTTTTTTCTAAATTTTTTATTCTATTAATTGATTCATGCATTGCCTCTGACTTCACACAAGTGTGCAAAATTTCAGATCAATTAGACAGGTAAAAGTGTGTCAAATATCAGTTATAAGATTTGTAGCTGACAAAAGTATTTTTTCAATTTTTTTAATATAGAAAAAAAAATTTTAATTTATAAAATCATTTATTTTGACATTTCATTCATGCATTGTCTTCAACTTTACACAAGTGTGCAAAATTTCAGATCGATAGGATAAGAAGAAGTGTGATAAATTTTGATTATAAGATTTGTAGCAGACAGACAGACAGACAGACAGACAGACAAACAAGAAGTGAAGTTAAAGAGAAGTGTTGTAAAAAGTATATGCAAATTTTTTCTCTGAGATATTGAAAGCTGTGAAAAAGTCAAATTCAAAATTCGAGATCGTGTCTGGATTAGTAGAAAACGTAAGAATTTTAATGGTGTAAATTTCCCTAATTTCACACGTGAGTTATTTATCATCTCTAAACTATTAGACGAAACCAGTAATATATAGGTTGAAAGATATGAATGGTGAAGAAGTAATAGGCAGTTTTGACGAAAAATAATTATCAAAATATAGCAGCGATGTTTCCGTGACTATAATGGGCAGGCGTGACTATAATGGCAGGCGTGACTATAATGGGCAGCCGTGACTATAATGGGCAGCCGTGACACGATGATACATTTCGCTTACTATCAAACGTTGTAAAAAGACTGAAGTCATTCAGCAGGATTTACGACGCTGTTGGAAAGCCATTTTTGCATTTTCAGTTGTACTTATTCTTTTTGGTCGAACTAGTACAAGGGAGTCATAGAGTTTCGGGGAAGTAGCTAGCAGTTGTTAGTTGAAAGGCGACACGTGGCGAGAGACATGATAGTACATCTAACGTGATGTCGGTCGCTGCTTATGAAGGCTATAACTATCGGCATGTATTAATTTTATTCAATTTATCAACCAAATTTTATACCGCTTTCAGAATAAAATCGCAGAAAAAGAGCCCATGCCAATCTTCAAATGATAGTTTACACAACGCAGTGTAAAGAACGTTCACTTTATTCTTCATTTCGGTGCTTGGGCTGATGCAGAAGCTGTCAAGCCCGACAACGCTAGGCAATGATGCTTAACAGTCGTGCGCACTTTCGTGGAATACAGCAGATAGCAGTGCTTGGTTTAATGGCACTCAGGATACCAGGTTATCATATCCTTCAGCTCATTGAAAGATCCTTCGATTAGGGGTGAGCTCTTCTTGAGGAAAATCAAGTCTGGCGAACCCACTGCACAGGGAGAGAACTGAACCTTAGAGTTATGTAAAGAAAATTTACGTTAAGGTGATGACAGCACGAGAAAAGAAAGAGAGAATAAGTCTGGATCACGCCATATACTGCAATTAAGTGCCACTCTCAGCTCAGTCCATCATTCTTTCTTTAATAAATTTTTCAAGAAAGGCTACACACCAGCCGTGCACCTGCCATGCCAGGCACGGCCCAGTCACGATCAACGGAAAAGATATTTTGACCAATTATAACAGTTGGCGTGGCCAACTATTTTTTGGCTGAGTATACCAATAGCAAGTGTAACATACCAGATTTTAACAAATATACCAGGCCAAAAATGTTCATATCAGGCACCGTCTCAACATAACAGGTTTGTGAAATCTGGTATGGTAATATATACCAGTTGGCAAAGTGAGGACGGCCCGTGACCGGACTGAACAAGTGACAGGACCGTGACTGGCATATCTCTGGCACGTGCCCGGTAGTATCGTATGTATCAAGCGTTATTGTTACCAGATTTCATTGGCTGTGGATTTAATTTTTGATAGCGGCATTCTGTGAAATCGAAAAGTTGGCTTTAAAAATTTGGCGTTACTTATACGCTGAAAGTTGTAAATTGTATTATAATAAGCGGTTAAAGTTTCAATCAAATTTAAAAACAGGACTTGAATGAGAGCTCCTCGTGGAATGGATGTTTGAGCGGGAATTTCTTTAATTATGGTACTCTAATTTAACGGGATTCCCAATCGCAAAGATATTCCATCCCGAGCAATGCTGGACAGATCTGCTTGTATCAAAGATGTACTGCAAATGGACACTCTAACCTACCACGAACCTTCAACACATTAACCGCTGCACCACTAACAGCTGCACAACAAACCACTGCACGACTAATCACTGCACCACTATAACACTGCACGAATAATCACTGCACCACAAACCACTGCACGGCTGTTCACTGCACCACAAACCTCTTCTTCTACCCCAGCTCTTCAATCATCTCGCATTCCCTCCCGACGCTATAGCAAGGCAACACCGGTCATTAATAGCTCCATAATACTTGCACTAGCTCTCCCACATCAACCCTTGTACAAATGATTACACAACGAGTCATGCCACACTTGGACGGCAGTTGTTCTTATCCCGTTTGCTTTAACTGCTCCCAAAACAACACATCATCTAATAAACAACGACGGGACTGGTCGGCAGGTGTCCGCAACCACGACCAGGTGAGGCCTGATTACTATGTTGAACTAATTGTTCATCATCGACATCGAGTCGCGTTACTCTGCACTCTAAAGACTTGACTGAAAACCTACCACAAGTCAAACTAACTTACTCACCCATGGTGGCGGCGGAGTAGGTAGTGGCGACCACCGCAGCACCACTCAAGTGTACCATGGCGACCAGGAATACCACGGTTGCTGGTAGCGCAGCACCAGCCATCATTTGAACAAGTCCTCTCTGCTGCAGTGGACTAAGTCGATGTTTGACGCAGATGTTGTAGACGTGGTTGAAACACGTGAATAATTAAATTGTACTGACGCCTATATAGAACGAGAAAGAAAAAAATACAATGGTACTCCAAAACCAAAAATGTAGCAAAGACTGCTGAGTTCAAAACTTTCATCGATTTGCCCGCACAATTATCAATGAGTTGAAGCGAAACATTCAACACTGCACTTGTTAGGAAATATTTATGAGTTGAAGAGCAAAAGACAGTTAAGAATTATCGATAAGATCAGTAGCAAGTCGTGCAGAATTTAAGTTAGGAGTTATCGATAAGTTAAAGAGCGACCGTCTGCAAAGTTTTTGTTAAGAATTATCGATAAGTTGAAGAGCGACAGTTTGCAAAGATTTTGCTAAGAATTATTGATAAGTTGAAGAGCGACAGTCTACACAGTTTTTGGCTAGAATTATTGATAAGTTTAAGAGCGACAGTCTACACAGTTTTTGCTAAGAATTATTGATAAGTTTAAGAGCAACAGTCTACACAGTTTTTGCTAAGAATTATTGATAAGTTTAAGAGCGACAGTTTCCAAATGTTTTGTCAAGAATTATCGAGAATTTGGAGAGCAATAGTCTGCACAATTCATGTTTGGACCTTTGAGAATTCGCAAATTTTTCCCGAATTTGGACGTGTGAATCTTTTTTGTAAAGTTTAGAATTGAAATATTGTCAATTATTTTGGATTTAAATTAATTTCGATCAACTGTTCCTTTGACTACTTTTTTAGATATTTGTTCTCTCGGACGCTAGATGCTTTTCTGGCCATCACAATTTATGTTCAGCGTATCAATAGCCGCATGGCGCCGAATTTTTATTTCGGGAAGATTTCCTGTATTTAACAAGGCTGCGAAAATTTTAAGTTGAATTTAGCGTATCGAATGTTGAAAACGTGGTCTGAAGGTCGAACTTAAATATGTATTAGATCGTTTTCCGATGAATACCGCTACTCCGCTATTTTACTTAATCAATCATCAAATTGGGGTAGTTGAATTGAGCATCATGGAATTCACTCATGCTGGTGAGTTGACGCACCGTATCTGAGGTTAGGGTTACAAGTGCATAAATTGACCTTAATATCATATTGTTCAAAACATCGGCGAGCTACCCAGGCCTGGTCATGATACCTTAATCTCTTCAAAGGACATTAATAGAGGAAAAAACATACCTGATTTAGAAATGAGTTAGCCTACTATATATTCAGTGCAGTGTAAATAATTTATTAATAAATTCGTAACTCAAAATAATGAAAAACAATGTTTAATATTTTAATATGAAGATTTGGTAACAAGGATTGTAGGTACGTGTTCAAGGGCTATGGCCCTACGGCCTACACCCCCCCCCCGGTGCCCGGTGGGGCGCCGCACTCCTGAGTGGCTGCAACGTTCAATAAATCCAACCAAAGTGCAAGACACAGCCAACGGACGGTGTTCTCGCTAGCAAGAGTAAAACTGAACTGCATGTGGTCCATGACGGTCAAGTCACTCAGGTTTAGTGGTAATTATGATGCACTTAAGTACTGCAGGCATTAGGCTCCATTAAAATAAAACCTTAATGCTAACATCCCTGATGGAAAGATGTTAAATGCGGGTAATGATGGCAGCGCAGACAAGGGGGTGCGTGAGAGAAGCGAAGTGCAGGGTCTCACCAAAAGTACACGTTTCGGAACAACGCTTCAATTTTCACATAGAAGATTGAAGTTATGCAGTGGTGTATGTTTCGAATAGAAGTGCCTCCCATCTCACAAATTGTTGGATGTTAAGTAGCTGCTTAGCTTCAACTTCAGTATTGAGAAGATCTGGTCAAAATACCAGTTCTCGGATCTCCAGGAGGCAAGTTAAGAACATTACAAGAATCAGAGACTAGCCAAACTTGGCCTATTTTTATAACTATAGACTATACCATACTATTCTATACTAGTATAGTATGGTATAGTATAATATACTACCATACTATACTAATATTGCATGGTACAATATAGTGATAGTATGAAGGTCATCATCTTCACCGTAATTGCTACTGAAACTAAAGTAATAGGTTTCGTTCGGGAGCTTTGTGACGCGCGAATTGCAGAAGGTGATATGAAGATCAGACTAGATCCGTGTTCCTTCTTTTTCGCCGTCAGAACCTGCACATACAGCATTTAATCATAGTTCGAAATATACAAGCTTTGTGATCATTATTTACTAAATAATTTGATGAACATACTTCCAGTTTGGATCTTTTTTTTAGAATCAATCTAATACAGTTTTCTCGGCTTCAGCGAACTGCTTCTCTCGGCAAATTCACACATATTTACAAAAAAATATCTTTCATGTAAATTGTAAAACTAAGTGATAAAATTCCTATCGATCGCTGAAACATAATGCCGGCTAAATTCATTAATACTCTTATGATAAAAAGGTGTACATTCAAAATCCGTCTTCGCTACATTAGAGTCATAATCGCTTGGCGTCACAATATTGGTAAGAATTTTTCACTCAATCATTCGAACTATTACTGCTATCCGAACTATTAACATGTGGTTCAGGGTGCACAGAATCTTCCCTATGGAATATTCGAGCAAATAATCGGCTGGATCAAAGCATGCCTTTAACAGTTAATGACGAGCCTTAATGACATATACACACTCAGTAATTTCATAACTTGCCCCATTGCTCTGGACTTTCGTAAACTTATACGGTCCATCAAATTTTTTTCCTAATTTGTACTGCAACCGATTTCCCTATTTTATGAACATTAAATGCTACTTTTTGAATAATTTTGAAAGTTTGAAAATCGGTTTGAGCCTCCTTCTTTCAATACTGAATGGATCTGCTTGAAATTTGTAATATGAGTAGATATTATACAATGCGGTGTGCATGGAATTATTACAGATATTTACATCATTTCGTTTTCAATTAGAACGAAAAAAGCGCAACTTTCAAGCACCAGAACCAGTCAGAAGTCCTTCAATACTGAACGGCTTTGCTTGAAGTATAGAATATTAGTTATTATCAATGCGCTGTGTATTTTTGTTTATACGATGCCTCTGAGGGACAAGAATTCATCCATTGTACTGTGCTAAGCCTTAAATAAATTTGTATTTCCGTGCATGCCCAGATTACAATCAAGCAAAAATTGACGCAGACTAGTATTGCATTATAACCACTGGATGACTAGGGAAATATTTTATGAACAGCAATTAAGTCAAAGGATATCTTGCAACAATTTTCAAAGTTGGAGGTTAAATCGGCTGAAACATTATACAATTGACAATGTTTGCATGATCGCGTGACGTCTTTCAATAACCTTATTAAGGGTTATACGAAAAAATTTGTTCAAATTTTTCAACTGATATCCTATTTGTGTCATTTGTGCATGCATCTCGTACACTACGTCCACGAGAAATCCGAAAAGTACTACAACAAAATCTTGGCCGTATTTATCAAGCAAACAGAGGTCCGACACTATTCTTAACTTCTTCCGTTATTTTTTAAACAGGCTGTAGGCTTCTCGCAGTACAATTTATCGCTGGTGACCGTTCAACAATAAATTTCTTCAGGGTTGAAATGGTATCATCTTCACTTTGCATGGCTCGCATCTTTGTATTAGAAACCAAATACATGTTAAGTACTTACAAAGGCTCATCGTTATTACAATCAAGATACTCGACAAGCTCATCCGAGCCTGTTTGCCCTGCTGTAATAATTACACGTGAAAGTAAATATTGACCAATGGTTAGCATTATTCAGGCATGTATCACCGGAATGCTCGCGGTAACATGAAAGGTCAATCAGACACGAGGGTAGAATCGACCTTTCAATTCAACAGCAATCTTATTGGTCATTTTGATAGATGGTTTGCTCCTAGGATGACACAACATGATAATTCAATATAGCAAAAGGCCCAGGTATGTTAAAATAGTGTTCTGCTGCTATACTCATCTACTCATCATACGTTTGCTCGATGTATGCTGACGACACAAAAATTTATAATATGGTGAAGAATACGTCGCAAAAAGTACAGTTGCAAGGTCTCCCTGATAGCATCGTTGACGCTTCGAGTATGAACATCTTCAAAAACAGACTAGACGAAGCTATGCAGGAGCATATGTTCAGTCTTAAAATGCCTAGCAAATTACGGACCAGGCAAAAAGTCCAGACGAAGCTATGCAGGAGCATATGTTCAGTCTTAAAATGCCTAGCAAATTACGGATCAGGCAATAAGTCCAGCAGCTATCTCAATCAATCGTTAGATATAGCAAGATCGGGTTCCAAAGGCGGATCCCTTGTGAATCAAGTCACGAAAAGTTCAAGAATCGGCAACAGGCCATGGGCCTATTTTTTCAACGCCGACACTTCTATTATATTCTATTCCATCTCAATTTCTACGTAACCTTTAACTACACTTTACCTCCACTAACTCATGATAACAAATTTCCACTGAAGTCTCTCACTTGCAAGCCCGGTTCTTTTGTACCAATAATTTTACCGTATCTTCTCTAATGAAAACAACTGATGCCCCAGTATTAATTAATGCACGGAATTAAACACGAAGAGATTCAACGAAACAACTGGTATATGCAAGCCCACGTTTGGTTTTATCTTTGCATTTGCCTTTCTGGTTCGTAGTTTCAGTATCCTTTTCACTTTTCTGAATCATAATTTCTTTGTCACAATAATTCATAAACTCTTCAGTCACTGCTTGCACTGAAAAAATTTAACTAGCTATCGAAAACATTGTTAAAATGTATTCCCGAAATACATTGCAGATGTAAAATCGTCAATCGTTATCCATATAGCAGATCACTAGTCTGATCTCTATTTCAAGTTCCTAAAGCGGCCTCATGGGCACGTGAGGAGTACTAGAGTTACGAAGCTGTGCGAAAAGGTAGAGAATCTGGCGACTCTCAGCCGCTCTGACAAACTGACAGCTCTCTATCATCTGTAAGCCCTTGATCAGGAATTAGAAGCTATGGGCAAAGAAATTGGTGCTGCCATTTGGCAGTCTGCTCTGATGATACTAAATTATCTGATGATATGGATGCTTGTGAAATTTATAGTGACAGGAATATGGCCAATATTATACCTTTGTGGGAAAGTCTTGATCGCGAGCAAGCGACTACTGAGGCTGCTGCATGCGGTTCGGGGCCTTCAGATATGCATTCTTTTTCTTTCTTTAATTGGAATTTATGGGAGCCTCTGAAGACTGGTTCAATGCGGCCCCATGTCAGAACAGTTCAAGGAATTTGACTGAATTTATTTTTCAGGCACAAAAAAGGGTGTCTCGGAAAAAACATCAAGATTTCTCTCAATGGCTGAAGGCTACAGAACGGGGCCGCCAGACTCCGCCCCAAAGTGGAGACCACATCGGGGCGGAGGCTGGAGAGCACCACTCCAGGGCAGAAAGCCCCACTCCAGGGCAGATAGCCCCACTCCAGGGCAGATAGCCCCATTCCAGGGCAGATAGCTCCACTCCAGGGCAGATAGCCCCACTCCAGGGCGGTTTTTTAGCTTATAGCCGTGGCCCATGGTGTTGGTTCTTGTTTCAAATTCTAGTAACCCTTCAGGGACCTTGTATAGACCATGAGTATATTTGTATACTTCAATGAGGTCCCCACGCAGACGTCGATAACTGAGGCTTGGAAGCTTCATAATCTTCAATCTTTCTTCATATAGGACTTATATTCGATCCGCGGCCTGGTGGTGCACGGCAGGTGGTGGTCAAGGCTGGAAGAGGACAAAACCGAGTGGTGCACGGCTGATTGGTTTGGGTCCGAAGAGATCCAAGGCGTTCGATTCAGGGCTTATTGGTGCACAAAATTGGTGGTGCTCGGCTGCGCTCCCGTCAAAATCATTGAGGTGGCCTGGCAGATCAGCACAGCAAAATTGGAGTTGTGAGTTGCGCGTTCGAGACCCACGAGTTGGGAAGATTCCCGATATTCAGAATCGGCCATAAGTTTACATGTAATGGCCTAATCAGTACTGACATTGTAATAATAATATAATATAGCATTTTACCTGTTGCAACAATAATCGAATACAACAGTCCAGATACATTGCTTTTTATGAAACCTTATTATAATTTTGTTAAATACGGCTATATGTATTCGAATCCTAATTTATTGCGTAATTTTGTGCTCATTTCCGTACAATGGTGCGTCACAGCAGCATTTGAGTGTCTTATTGGCTTTACGACGGCACATTATCAGCGAAAAATCTCGTACAGTTTAATTTAGCGTAGTGGCTTGTGTTAATTATAGAGTATGGGAATTGTGCCCTAAAAGTATGACAAGGGCTGGCCGAGTGATTCCGATCTTGCGAGCTGCTTAAAAAGGCTGCACTCCCAGCCCGGTCGTAGCGGACATTGAGCGGCTGATTTACGTGCTCATCGACTGGAGTACTAGCGAGCACCTAATACAGGGTGAGGCCAGCATTTAAATTTTTTCTGGGGAGTGGCCTCAGGACTCCATTTTATATCACTAGCATGACAACAAAGAAGCTGTGGTAATTGTAATATTGAATTAAATACTGAAAACAGGTGAATGTAGATGTTTGCTGGATGAAGAGGTAAATGTAGATGTTTTTCTGCAAAAAAAGAGTCAAAACTTACGTTCAAATTCTTTTTTCTAATAATTATCGACGCGCAATCCTACTTCATATTTAACGCAGTCGTTCAGCGGCCCGGCGAGTTCGAATTTGCTTTCACGGTTTTTAAAGTTTGGTCATCGCTGGCAGAGATTTTCTACATTCACCATCCCTGCTACTCGCCCCCGGTGTCTTCGATATTGTTAGCGAAGACACCGGATGACCGGATGATGACTTCACTGCTAGCGTGCCTACAATATACAGTACACACCTACACCCAGAAGAGCTTGCTCTACCCGTCAGTGACTGAATGCTTCTTGAAGAGCCTCGAGCTCGCATGCTAAGTTCCTCAAAAGTGAGTAGTCGTTCTCCATTTTCATATTTGCCTTCAATTTAAATTTCATGTATAATCAGATTTCTTTCCCAATTAATTGCCTACTGGCCTGGATATTTCTAACTGAAAACTGATGATAAACTGATCCAATTGATAATTAATGTGTGATTTAATTGGTAAGTGATAAGTGATTTAATTTATAAATGATTAATTATTAATTTGATAATGGATAATTGATCGAAATTGTGATGGGCAAATAATCGACAGTTGATTTTGCTGTTCAATTTAGCCTAACTGATATTATATGCTCAATTGATAACTGATCTGAATTATGAATGATTGACTGATATCATTCATGAATTAATTTAGGTGACTAATTTAAACATTTAATTAATTTAAACATGAATAAATTTAAGCATGAACTAATTTAAGCATGAACTAATTTAGGTGACTAATTTAAGCATTGATTAATTTATTATCTTTAACTTTATATGGTCTCAACGAATTTAATCTCTATCTAGGATGAGTGTTATGACGAGCTAAGTCTTATTAAAGTAGGGGTGGCGCAACTTGACAGCCCTTACCGGTTGAAACTTTATGGTAAATTCAGAAAGATTATCTGTTATACAGTTGTGTATTTCTGCGTATTTCCAGTACTGCGTATTATCTGTCCCGTGTTTTACCCCTTATACCTTCTGTACCATGTACCCTTGGTACCTTTTGCCGTCTGTATTTAGAAATTTGTTAGCGTTGAAATTGTTAATTAGTTTGTTAACCGTTTGTCGTTTACTTTTATATTTCCTTATTCATTGAATCGTAGTCTACCAACCATACATTTCTCCTTTGTTGAGGTGCGGCAGTAATAATGACTGGAATGGTCGAGTCTAATTATTGAGGTCGTCCAATCTTGACCAGTACAAAGGCCATTAATGCCTCAGTTGTATAAGTGCCAGCCTATATATAGACTCCCAAACATTAGCGCCAGCATCGCAAGTGGCACATGCGATATCACGACCAATATTTAGTCAGAATCTTTTTGATAACATAAAAGTTTATTGCCTATAACCAGCCAGCTGGGGGTACCATTACGATATCTAACATTAACATAGGAATATCATTGCATCCGATGAATGTAGCTTTAGCCAGAGGGTTAACCACCGAGAGCAATAAACCAGTGATAACGTCACCTCATGTCGCGTATAACTCACCCATGGTGGCGGCGGAGTAGGTAGTGGCGACCACCGCAGCACCACTCAAGTGTACCATGGCGACCAGGAATACCACGGTTGCTGGTAGCACAGCACCAGCCATTATTTGAGAAAGTCCTCTCTGCTTCAATGAACTTAGTCGATGCTTGACTCAGATGTTGATGATTTGGTTGAAAAACGTGAATAATTAAATTGTATTTACGCCTAGAACGACAAAGAAAAAATACAATTGTACTCTGAAACGAAAAATGAGCATAGACTGCTGAGTTCAAACTTTCATCGATTTTCCCGTACAATTATCAATGAGTTGAAGAGAAACATTCAACACTGCTCCTGTTGGAAAATATTGATGAGTCGAAGAGCAAAAGTCAGCGCAGTTCCTGTTAAGGGGAGCGTCTGCCCCAAAATCGAAAATTTTGACTTTTTCGGTTTTTGACTCATCTTAAAACTTACATTCTGACGGATCCAACGGTACCAACCATCTCTGTACGTTGATTTATGCGTTCACTACAGATCCCGTAAGGCGGGGAGGTGTCCGGGCCCCTTCAGTAAAGTTAAGGCGGAAATTACCCAGCCGGGCACCATTATTTCAATGCGAGCAGGACTTTGTCGCGCTGTCCTGAAAAGTTAACTTATTGTCACGGCAAACCTATTTCCTCTTAGAGTTTTGAAGCTACAGCAATGGGAGATATGCCATTCGATTTCCAATGAAAATATCTATCTATTCGTTGTAGCTTTTTTCGAATTTCGTTATAGTTTGGAAAATATTTTGAAAAAAGAGGGCAGGAAATTGAAAAAAGCGAAAAATTTTCGAAAATTTTGGAAAACTCCCACATCCACAAAAATTCGACATTCGAAAAAAGCGACGACGAATCAATAGATATTTTGAGTGCAAATCGGATGGTATATGTCTCATTGCTGTAACTTTAAAACTCTAGGAGGAGATAGATTTCTACAGTTCCCCCTTTTTTGGCCGTTTTCTAAGAATTTCAAGTTTTCTTTCATTTTTTCGAAAAATGGACATGAATAAAAGCTGTCTATTTTTCGGTCTATTTTTTAGGGCTGTCTATTTTTTAGGGCAGACGTTCCCCTTAAGAATTATCGATATGATCAGAAGTAACAGTCTGCAGAATTTTAGTTAGGAGTTATCGATAAGTTGACGAGCGACCGTCTCAACGTTAATTGAATTATCGATAAGTTGAAGAGCGACAGTTTCCAAAGATTTTGTTAAAAAATATCGATAAGTTGAAAAGCAATAGTGAGCACAGTTCATGTTTGGATCTTTGAGAACTCGAAAAATTGTCACGAGTTTGGACGTGTGAATCTTTTCGAAAAGTTTAGAATTGAAATATGGCCACTTAATTTGGATTTAAATTAATTTAAGTCAAACTGTTCCTTTGACTATTTTTTTCTCTCGGACGCTATAGATGCTCTATATTTATCTATATATATATATATAATAATATATTTATCATCTATATCTATATATAGATGCTCTATATTTATCATCTATATATAGATGTTCACAATTTATGTTCATCATATCGCTGGCCGCATGGCGCTGAATTTTTATTTCGGGAAGATTTCCTGTATTTTATGAAGCTGCAGAAAATTTAAGTTGAATTTAGTGTATCGTATGTTGAAAAGGTGGTCTGAAGGTCGAACTTATATATGTACTAGATCGTTTGCCGCTGATTACCGCTACTCCGTTACTTTACTAAATCAATCATCAAATTGGGGTAGTTGAATTGAGCATCATGGAATTCACTCATGCTGGTGAGTTGACGCACCGTATCTGAGGTTAGGGTTACAAGTGCATAAATTGACCTTAATATCATATTGTTCAAAACATCGGCGAGCTACCCAGGCCTGGTCATGGCACCTTCTCTCCATTTTTAGAGGAAAAGAACATACCAGATTAAAAATGAGTTACTATTTTCACTTTAATTAACACATTCATAAATTCATAACTCAAAATAACAAAAATCAATGTTTAAAATGAAGATTTGGTAGCGGAGATTGTAGGTACGTGTTCACGGGTTATGGCCCTACGGCCTACACACTGCCCCCCTCCCGGTGGGGTGCCGCACTCCTGAGTGGCTGCAACGTTCAATAAATCCAACCAAAGTGCAAGACACAGCCAACGGTGTTCTCGCTAGCAAGAGTAAAACTGAACTGCATGTGGTCTATGACGGTCAAGTCACTCAGGTTTAGTGGTAATTATGATGCACTTAAGTACTGCAGGCATTAGGCTCCATTAAAATAAAACCTTAATGCTAACATCCCTGATGGAAAGATGTTAAATGCGGGTAATGATGGCAGCGCAGACAAGGGGGTGCGTGAGAGAAGCGAAGTGCAGGGTCTCACCAAAAGTACACGTTTCGGAACAACGCTTCAATTTTCACATAGAAGATTGAAGTTATGCAGTGGTGTATGTTTCGAATAGAAGTGCCTCCCATCTCACAAATTGTTGGATGTTAAGTAGCTGCTTAGCTTCAACTTCAGTATTGAGAAGATCTGGTCAAAATACCAGTTCTCGGATCTCCAGGAGGCAAGTTAAGAACATTACAAGAATCAGAGACTAGCCAAACTTGGCCTATTTTTATAACTATAGACTATACCATACTATTCTATACTAGTATAGTATGGTATAGTATAATATACTACCATACTATACTAATATTGCATGGTACAATATAGTGATAGTATGAAGGTCATCATCTTCACCGTAATTGCTACTGAAACTAAAGTAATAGGTTTCGTTCGGGAGCTTTGTGACNACCTTGTTAGCAGGACAGGGGCTGCTGGCGCATGGGTCCTGTTGGCAACAACGTGAACAAGAGGACAGCGCTGTACGCACACCTTGTTAGCAGGACAGGGGCTGCTGGCGCATGGGTCCTGTTGGCAACAACGTAAACAAGAGGACAGTGCTGTACGCACACCTTGTTAGCAGGACAGGGGTTGCTGGCACATGGGTCCTGTTGGCATCAACGTAAATAAAGGGCATTTTGCCTTTTTGTGGGCTGTAATCATTTAAGCAATACTTGATCATAATGACAGACAAATAACAATAAAGATAAATGGTGGCGACACCCACCATAATCCGGGCGGGCGGCGGCATCAGCATCCTGTAGCAGCGCCAGCCCGGCACCACCGCGCTGCCGGCTACCGCAGCCACGAGCTCGCACTCCCTGGTCACGTCTGCACGGGCATATCAATATTTTGATACAACAATTGAGGGTTTAAACAATTTCTGTTGAAATAATTTTCTACAAGGTGGCACAGTGTTTACAATTCACGACACTAAAAGGGGAGCAGTGAGTTGTGGGTTCGATCCCAGCTACCTGCGACAGTTCTGGTCAAAATCATTGAGGTGGCCTGGCAGGTTAGCACAGCAAAATTGGAGCTGTGAGTTGTGTGTTCGAGACTCACAAGTTGGGAACATTGCCAATGTACAGAATCGGCTATAGGTTTAATGGCCTAATCAGTACAGACATTGTAATGATAATACAATATAGCATTTTGCAACAGTAATCAAATACAACAGTTCAAGATTCATTTTTTTATGAAACCTGTTTATAATTTTGTTTAATACAGCTTCTATCTTCGAATCCTAATTTATTGCATAATTTTGTGCTCATTTCTGTACAATGGTGCGTCGCAGCAGCATTTGAGTGTCTTATTGGCTTTACGACGGCACATTATCAGCGAAAAATCTCGTACAGTTTAATTTAGCGTAGTGGCTTGTGTTAATTAGTTAGTGAATAAAGCGAATAAATAGTGTCGCTATCGATTAAGTAGCGCCTGAAACGGAAGTTGTGCATTTAAAAATTAAGTAGCACCTAAATCAATTAAATAGAACCGCTATCGATTAAGCAGCGCCTCAAACAATAAGTCGCGCCAATATAAATGAAGCCTTGCCTCATTCAATTGAGTAGCCAAAATGCATGCACTAAAATGTATAAAAGCTGAAATATTAATATATTTAAATCTACCGTTGAAGTTGAAGGCGACGCAGGCAGGCTGCGCCCCGCACAGCTGCAGGCAGCGCTGCGGGTTGGTCACCGCGCCTACGGACGCCCCCGACAGCAGCTTGCTGGCTCCTATACAGTGGGGAATACAGTAATACACTATTTTAATAATAAAGGAAGAACAAAATAGCACGTAGTTTAGCTTGCTGGCCTCTACCGAGTGAATATCGAAGTATTTTACTAAATAATGAGTGCAAACATCATCCCAAGTTATGGATACTATAAGTCTCCTGAGATAAATGAGCGACTGAATTAATTGCTAGATGCAGGTTCACTAGATGTTGCTTGGTATAGATAGTCCCTTCTCCTAACAAAACGATGGTAATGCTCAGACTTCCGTGCAAAAGGTCTGCTTAGTCAACCAAATCAAAATCTCATTTCTGACTTTATAGTGTCCTCAGAGTATGGGAATTGTGCCCTAAAAGTATGACAAGGGCTGGCCTCGACTAGTGATGCCGATCTTGCAAACTGCTTAAAAACTGCACGTCCAGCACGGCCGAAACGGACATTGAGAGGCTGATTTACTTGCTCATAGAGTCTTAGGCGGCACCTAATGCAGGGTGGGGCCGGTATTTAAATTTTGTCTGGGCAGTAGCCTCAGGACTCCATTTTATATCACTAGCTTGACAACGAAGAAGAAGCCGTGGTATCTCTAACATTGGATCAAGTGCTTTGATGAACAGGTAAATGTAGATGTGCTCCTGTCGAAAAGGGTTAAAACTTCAGTTCAAATCCTTTTTGTAATAATTATCGACGCGTAATCCTACTTCATATTTAACGCAGTCGTTCAGCGGCCCGGCGAGTTCGACTTTGCTTTCACGGTTTTTAAAGTTTGGTCATCGCTGGCAGAGATTTTCTACATTCACCATCCCTGCTACTCGCCCCCGGTGTCTTCGTTCTTATTAAAGTAGGGGTGGCGCAACTTGACAGCCCTTACCGGTTGAAACTTTATGGTAAATTCAGAAAGATTATCTGTTATACAGTTGTGTATTTTTGTCCTTGCCAAGACATTATTTTCGTCATCTACACAGCAACATGTGCAAGTGTGATAGAAGACTAAATCATGCTTTTCATCAAGTGAATGTGAGTGCGAATTTTGTTAATTCACACGAGTGTTATAATCTTATAACTGTTGTAATGTGTTTTATCGACGCCTAATTTAGAATTGTTAATAGTATTGTTATGTTCGTACTAGTTAGTCGTGCTCATGGCCACCATTGTTAGGCGGCACCTACTTCTGGCCTCTGCCAGCGGCCAGCAAGTCCGCTCCTACTTGGGCCGATCCCGGCGATACATGCCTGCGCCAACAGCCGCACCATTCACATCACTACCAAATACAATTTCCGCGTACCTTCTGTACCGCGCACCTTCAGTTCCGCATATTTCCTGTACTGCCTATTATCTGTAATAGAATAGAATAGAAGTATCGGCACTGAAGAAATAGGCCCATGGCCTGTTGCCGTTTCTTGTACTTCTCGTTCTCGTGACTTGAATCACAAGGGATCCGGCCTTTGGAACCTGATCTTTCCATAGCTGACGATTGATTGAGATAGCTGCTGGACTTATTGCCTGGTCCGTAATTTGCTAGGCATTTTAAGACTGAACATATGCTCCTGCATAGCTTCGTCTGGACTTATTGCCTGGTCCGTAATTTGCTAGGCATTTTAAGACTGAACATATGCTCCTGCATAGCTTCGTCTAGTCTGTTTTTGAAGATGTTCATACTCTGAGCGTCAACGATGCTATCAGGGAGGCTGTTCCACATGTCGGTGACTCGAAGCGAGAAGAAATGTTGTCGCATGGATGTGTTCCAACGCAGTTTTTGTAGTTTATAGCCGTGGCCCCTGGTGTTGAGGTTCTTGTTTCAAATTCTAGTAACCCTTCTGTAATGAGTAATTTCTGTCTCGATTATTTCATTCAGGCGTATTCTCTGTACCGTGTTTTTTCTTGTGCACCTTCTGTACCGTGTACCCTTGGTACCGTTTGCCGTCTGGATTGAGGAATTTTTTTGCGTTGAAATTTGTTAATTAGTTTGTTAACCGTATGTCTTTTACTTTTTATTTTTCCTTATTCATTGAAGTTTATTCTACCAACCATACATTTCTCTCTGTTGAGGCGCGGCAGTAGTAATGGCTGGAATGATCGAGTCTAATTGAGGTCGTAAAATCTTGACCAGTACAACGGCCATTAATGCCTCAGTTGTATAAGTGCCAGCCTATATATCGACTCCCAAACATTAGCGCATGCATCGCAAGTGGCACTTGCGATATCACGACCAATACTTAGGCCCGTATGCTAAATAGGGCACTAGCACTACGAAGTAGCACTATGCACTACGAAGTGTCCTGCTATATGATAAATACGTCATAGACACTAAGCACTTCGAAGTAGCTCTTCTACAATGTTTAGTGTCCCACTACTGATTCGTACGCAGAAAGACTTTGAAGTGCTACTTCGCTGTTGGAGTACTTTATAATACCGCACTACGCTATGAGTAAAAACTAAAAACTAAAAAACTAAAAACTGAGTCTATTGAAGAATGGTAGTTAAGTGCTTAAATAATTAATTATTCCGTAAGTAATTCTCATTCTTTACAGAAGATTAATGTAAAATGTCTAATTGTGATGGTAATGGTACTAGTGAAAATTGTGATGGTGAGCTGAAATTCNGCGTACAGCGATGGCAGTGGTACCATTGGAAAGAGCAGAATTGCAGCTTTCAGATGAGCACAAAAACCGAAAAACTCCAAAATTGAAAATTTTAGCCCGGTCGGTCCCCTTAAAGAATGCCCACGCTGTTCATCTGTTTCGCCAAGGAAAATGTTAGCCATAAGAATAACATGTTGTTCACTAAAACGGTACACGTTTTTAAATTCATATCATGTAGTTCCTGAGTTTTTACGCGATGGTGACTTTGCTGTTAGCTAAACAGATCCATAGCTGACGAAGTAAAGAAGGTTAAATATACCTGTCAAACTTTATAAGGGACACTGTTCGTGTGTGCCACTGTCAAAGTTAAGAATAACTCTGTTCTGGGTTGACAGTCATAATCTTGAATGGATCTAAGTCAAACTAACTGACACTCTTTAACCTTCTAACGAGTCTCGAGCGACTCAACCCTCATTTCCTTCATCATCATCGATCACCCTACCCATCATACCATCTAAGAAAGATACAAAAATATAAAAAACATGCAAATATAATGAGTATTTATCATCTTCACTATTGTTTAATTGATCTCAAAATGCAAATTTTGCATATGAAGAATCACCACCAACCCGTTAAAACCATCCGAAGCCCTCACCAATCCTTACCAAAATTCACTCACCAACAACGAACCAATTTGAAATCATGCGCGATGCCTTTTTCATTTCCTACTGTTCTTTTCAATTCTTCTTTCTCCTTCTGGCCACTATGCGCCACTTCTTTTTCGCTCCTCTTACCCAGAAGAATTTAAACACAATACAGGCTCTCAGGCCCAACGGCCGTCCTCGAGGTCGACCTGTGGCTTTAAGTCTACCCAGTGTAGACACCCCGAAAAGAAGAAGAAGCTCCTCTTACCTAGGGATACCGCAATCAAAAGAAGACGCATCATAAGCATTATAAGAATAGACAACAGGCCAACCCGGTTTATTCTATAACGCCATATTATTATATTATTATTATGTTATGTTATGATAAGCTGTGGTCATATTCGAATCGTTGAATTTCTGCACATTTCACTAAATTGGACTGGGAAGATTTTTCCGGGCATAGCTACATCTATTGCTGGTGCCCGATGACGGTCCGCTGTCGCCTGTCAGTTGTTTGTGCGAGACCTCTTCTTCGCCTCCAACTTTCAACCCGTCAACAACAACAGTTGTGGTTCGTCAAGCCCATGTGCCGTCTAAATTGGGCAAACGGGCTGCCATCAAGGCTATCATTCATCATGGAGACCAGGAGCTGGAGGTTGCCCAGGCGTCGCCAGTTTCTGTATTGTTACCTTATTTGGTTATTCTTATTTGTAGTCACTAGTCAGTTTAAGATCCTATTTGCTTGTTAATGCTCAAGTATGCCCATATTCATGATATTGCCAATGGCCCAAGCTGCCAGGGTGTCAGCCTCTTGTAAATTGTAATCTTGTTAGCCACATTACATGATTTATGAATTTATGATTACACATTACACTGATTACAGTACAGCCTTACAAGTTACTGGATTGAAGTTTTCATATTATTACTAAATTTTTGTTTCTCCATGGTGCCAAATTTTCAATAATTTTTAAAATCTTGTTACCTAAAATTTGAAAACATTTTATCAATAATTAGATTTAAGACAGATCATCAGATGTACGACTCATGTACCTGGCTACTACGGTACTAGGCCTACCTGCAATTCAAAGTACTGTAAATAAGTCTGTAATAGCCTTGAAATGGGCTGTTTTTAGGATTTTTGCAGAAAATTTTTGCTGAATATTTCAAATTCTTGTTGGAAACATCTGTAACATTAGGCAGAATTTTCCAAAAATACAGCTATTCATAGCCAATACAATTTTGGCATTGCTACTTTTTGTAGGTATGCATAAAATGGCCTAAAATTTTATATCTGCAATATTTTGTCTAATCATGTACAATTTTCAGCTTTTCAGTTTATTTCTTTAATCATGCGACCAGATTTTTATTCAACTGAACTAAATAAGACAGAATGGGAGCTACCACGTCGCTATCAGATGCTGTCCCCAGTCGGCTCTGGGGCCTATGGACAAGTCTGGTGAGGGGAAATCATATAGGATTTTTGTTGTTTCAACTTTTGGATTAGGATACGGTATGTAGCTGTTCTAGTTGTAGGTACCTTAGATACAAAATTGAATATGTGCTTTAGATACAAAATTGAATATGTGCTTTAGATACAAATTGAATATGTGCTTTAGGTGCTCATTGTATAGTAAATAATATTGTAATATACTAGTCGGAGCTTGTGATGTTCTTTGTAACAGAAGTACGATTTCCTAAAAGTTCTTGGGATGTAAATATAAAATATATTTGATTAGGCAATCAATACCTAGGTGCTACTAGATATGTCTATAGACTTTCCAACAAATGTTATTTCTTGGAGTGATTCATGTAGTGTAAAAGATTTTGTGCTAAAATTATTAAGATTAATTTTTAGGCCGTTTGAATCAGATTATTTCTTTATTAACTTTTATTATGTTAGTATCAAATGGTCTTAATTTGTTCACACAAAGAATTGTGTTAATGAGTAAAAAATAAAATGAAAAACCAATGGGATGTTAACTACGGAGATACCTAATTTTGATTCATGTGATTGTTAAATATCTATGGTGTGTGTAAATGTTAAATTAAATTAAATTAAATGCTCAAATTAAATTTATTTCCAATTTTAATTTGATTAGAAATGTATAAATGTTTGTTTATTTTTGAAGCTGACTTTGCATGCTAGCTGAAAATGGGCCAAAAAAGCTATGATCTTCAATTGATCAGTTAATATTTTATACATGACTCGACTTGACTCTTGAACATGTGGTGGTAATGCAATAACCTTAACTGTGCAGTTGTCCATGTGGAGGCAGCTTCAAAACTTGCAGGCTCACTACCTTATTTCTCTTGCCATTTGCTCCATGCGTGCTCAATTCTTCATAATTGTTCTGAACAAATTTGATCCTGGCTTGAACTCTTTTGTTGACAGAAAAAGTCTGAAGAAAGAACAATATTAGATTCTTCAAATATCAGATGACAATATCTGTCTTTGGAGTAATACTGCACTCATGTCTTTTGTGCTGGACATTTTGTGTTGAGTCAAAACTCTGGACATAACTGATCAGCAGATTCTATTAGTGGAGATTGAACTGCAGGCCATTTGATGATGAAATGAATAGAGGTGATAATTAAAACAAACTCTTTAATCCTTTGTGTGTTTTATTGCATATTGTATTTTAAAGCAAATATTTGATCTCAGCTCTGCAGTGGACACGTCCACCAACACCAAAGTTGCCATCAAGAAACTGTCCCGGCCGTTCCAGTCCCACATACACGCCAAGCGCACCTACAGGGAACTGAGAATGCTGCAGCACATGGACCATGAAAATGTAATGTTGTTTTCTAACTATACAATCCACCATTTGTGCAAATATTTAGGGGGAGGGACTAGAAAAATATATAAATTTAAAATTTGATATCATGTTAATTACATAGATGTTTTGATTGAAATCACTGCAGCAGCACATGGGCCATGAGAATGTAATGTTCTTTTCTAATTATATAATCTAGTACCATTTATGCAAAAATTTAGGGGGAGGGACGAGAAAAATGTCTAAATTTAAAATTTGATATCTTGATAATTACTATATAAAATATATTGATTGAGGTCATTGCTGCAGCACATAGACCATGAGAATGCATTAATGTACTTCTACTTATAAAATTCACCTTTAGTGCAAACATTTGTAGAGGGGGCTCAAAAGTTCTATACATTTAACATTTGATAGACTGATGAATACATGATAACAATGATTAAGATAATGGCTGCAGCACATGGGCTGGGAGTTTTTTTTTACATTTCCTCAAATAAATTTAAGAACATGTTATTTTAAAGAATATGGGTACCGTATGTTTAATCTATGGGTTTATAATTGTTTCCTTGGTGGAGTTTTATAAGAAGAAACTCCAACTAAAAGTTAGGAAAGTGGAGAGTCTAATCTAAACCGTTCTACAGAATTGCTACAAAAGTATAACAATTTTTAGTTACACACATGTTTACGGTGATAATGTTTGATGATAGAAAGTTTTTTTTTTGTCTATGAAGTTAAAGTCAGCAAATCACTATTATTTTTCATTATAAATGTCTCATTATTTTGCAGGTGATTGGCCTTCTGGACGTCTTCACACCATCTCCCAATTTTGAAGGATTCCAAGACATGTAAGATCTATTAATGTGCAGCACAAATATGAGACATCTATTTTGAAATTGGCAACTGCAGTAATACAATGCATGTAACTGAGAAAATTTGGCTCAATTTATTACCATTGATTATTTTTTTGTTGAAGATTTAATTGCTCAAATGATTAATTTTGCTTGATGGTCAAGATGTAAATTATGAAGATAATTTATTTGCCTATTTTATATATCAATACCTATAGTCAGATGGGGTAAGACAGGACCAAAATCACTAACAAGCCTGTAGCATCTATAACATGACTAACTAAAAAACCCTAAACCTATCACAAGGTGTAGTTATGCAATGGGCTTCTAAGCTACAACTCAGACGTTTTGCATCTAACACAGTTTTCTGTACAGATTAAAAAAAGTGAGCCGGTCCCATCTTACCCCACTGGGGTAAGATGGGACCAGGCATGGGGTAAGACAGGACCATGTAATACAATGCATGTAACTGAGAAAATTTGGCTCAATTTATTACCTTTGATTATTTTTTTGTTGAACATTTAATGGCTCAAATGATTAATTTTGCTTAATGGTCAAGATGTAAATTATGAACATAATTTATTTACCTATTTTATATATCAATACTTAATGAAAGAAGTCCTAATGTTAGTTCTCATCTTGTGATACAAATATTTTCTCTGTGGAGTAGCTGCATATAATGAACTAAATTTGGAGTCATTGATCAGTATTAACAGGATTTTGAGACATGAAAGATTTTATTATATTTGTTCAAGACCTAAACTTGTGATGTGGTATCATGGCAGAGTAAAGCTTTAATGTAGCCTGTACATCATAGATTTACATGTGCAGGCTACAGAATTGGAGCTGTAGATATTAGTACATAACCTCTAATGTCATTCCTAATTATTATTTAGAGAGATATTTCAAGTTGTGATGCATCATTGCCATTACCTTCATAGTTTATGTATTTTTATTTGTTGACTGTATATGTGCGATGAGGCAAGTTGTGGTGCACCATTGCCTAATGGCAATGGTGCACATAGTTCATATATTTATATATGCTGAACCTTATGAACAAGTTGTGATGTCTGGTTGCAGTTACCTAGTGAGCCCCCTCATGGGCGCCGACCTCAACAACATCGTCAAGACGCAGAAGCTCACAGACGACCACGTACAGTTCCTCATCTACCAGGTGCTGCGGGGCCTCAAGTACATCCACTCTGCCGGCATCATCCACAGGGTACGTACAGTTCCTCATCTACCAGGTGCTGCGGGGACTCACGTACATCCACTCTGCCGGAGGAGTTTTACCTTGAGTGCATTTGCTAGTGCACAATAATTGGCAACAAGTTCTGACAAACAAATTAAGATTCATCATTGTGTAATTAACTCGCGATTTTCAAAACGTGCTTCTCTGCTAAACGCCCATCCTGATGATCCAGCTGCTTTCTTGCAGTGACACCAATCTATTCTGTTGGAAGATTAATCTTTAGATTGAGCAAGTTGATGCAATCATTCTAATGGTTTGCCTAAATTGATTATTTGACATTAGAATAATTACCGTATTCTATTCCAAATTCTATATAATATTATAAACCCCAATGACTAACCCTGAAGCCCAGCAACTCTGCTGTTAACAACGAAGGTATGAAATAATATTGCCCTCATCCAGCACACGAACCCCAGCAAACCTGGCGGAGAACGAAGGTATGAAATAGTGAAATGATATCAAAATTAAATAATAAATAAGATGAAATTTCATGCTTGCAGGACCTGAAGCCGAGCAACCTGGCCGTCAATGAGGACTGCGAGCTCAAGATCCTGGACTTTGGTCTGGCGCGCCCGACGGAGACCGAGATGACGGGGTACGTGGCCACCCGCTGGTACCGCGCCCCGGAGATCATGTTGAACTGGATGCACTACAACCAGACGGGTGGGTGGTGGTGGTGTTGAACTGGATGCACTACAACCAGACGGGTGGGTGGTGGTGGTGGTGTTGAACTGGATGCACTACAACCAGACGGGTGGGTGGTGGTGGTGNATCATGACTATCATTCATTATCATGACTATCATTCATTATCATGACTATCATTCATTATCATGACTATCATTCATTATCATGACTATCATTCATTATCATGACTATCATTCATTATCATGACTATCATTCATTATCATGACTATCATTCATTATCATGACTATCATTCATTATCATGACTATCATTCATTATCATGACTATCATTCATTATCATGACTATCATTCATTATCATGACTATCATTCATTATCATGACTATCATTCATTATCATGACTATCATTCATTATCATGACTATCATTCATTATCATGACTATCATTCATTATCATGACTATCATTCATTATCATGACTATCATTCATTATCATGACTATCATTCATTATCATGACTATCATTCATTATCATGACTATCATTCATTATCATGACTATCATTCATTATCATGACTATCATTCATTATCATGACTATCATTCATTATCATGACTATCATTCATTATCATGACTATCATTCATTATCATGACTATCATTCATTATCATGACTATCATTCATCATCATGACTATCATTCATCATCATGACTATCATTCATTATCATGACTATCATTCATTATGACTATCATTCATTATGACTATCATTCATTATCATGACTATCATTCATTATGACTATCATTCATTATCATGACTATTATTCATCATCATGACTATCATTCATTATCATGACTATCATTCATTATCATGACTATCATTCATAATCATTCAATTATTGACGTGTCTGTCCTGCCTGCAGTGGACATCTGGTCCGTGGGCTGCATCATGGCTGAGCTGCTCACGGGACGCACGCTCTTCCCTGGCCAGGACCGTATCCTTTACTGTCCTTAATATTATTGTTTGTTATTGGTACCAATTATGTTAGATACATGTATCCTATACAGTGCTGTTTAGTGATATTATTATACTATTTGTCTTAGTATACTTTGTACTACCTTAACATCTATATTACTGCTGCCACGATGGTTTTTGTTATGGCACTGCTTCTGCGCGCTTCAAAGCGATTTTATTTGGAAGTCGACCGTTTCAGAAGTCGACCATTCCAGAAGTCGTCCGTTTCAGAAGTCGCCCGTTTCAGAAGTCGCCCGTTTCAGAAGTCGACCGTTTCAGAAGTCGGCCGTTTCAGTAGTCGACCGTTTCAGAAGTCGCCCGTTTCAGAAGTCGACCGTTTCAGAAGTCGACCGTTTCAGAAGTCGGCCGTTTCAGAAGTCGACCGTTTCAGAAGTCGACCGTTTCAGTAGTCGACCGTTTCAGAAGTCGACCGTTTCAGAAGTCGACCGTTTCAGAAGTCGACCGTTTCAGAAGTCGACCGTTTCAGAAGTCGACCGTTTCAGAAGTCGCCCGTTTCAGAAGTCGCCCGTTTCAGAAGTCGACCGTTTCAGAAGTCGACCGTTTCAGAAGTCGCCCAATTTAGAAATCGCCGCTTGTTTTGGTACAATTAAGTGCACGTCAATTGTTTCTTTGTGCCATTATCTACATTGGTCATTTCAAAAAGAAAAAACAACGAGAATTTTAAAGGAATGAGATTAAAAAAACGTTCCTGTTGAATTGTTTGTGAATTAGTTATTTAAGATATTTTATTCTAAATTAAGAGGCGAAAAATAAATTAGGATATTGAGTTGATCACTTGATGTTCAGTGCAGTGTTCAGTTATCAGTTGCACACCCATTTGAAGAGACTATGTTGAATGTTCCATGTCTGTTCAAAAATAATTCCTATTACATTTTTTATGGCTTAGCATAATTTTTCACTCTAGTGGGTAGTATTTAGTCTCAGCGCCTTGTTTTTTGTTCTTAATCCACACAGGACAACTAAAAGCAAGTTTATTTCTAACAGTAACTTAATTATTAGTTAGAGTGTAATTAGTGTGCAGTGGTGCTTCTTGATTCGAAAATCCTTTTGCTCAAACTTTCGTTATAATTAGTCGCAGTTAGTGGCCGCCACTACTGTCCCCGTGTACATGCACTTGTAGTGGCCGCCACTACTGTCCCCGTGTACATGCACTTGTAGTGGCCGCCACTACTGTCCCCGTGTACATGCACTTGTAGTGGCCGCCACTACTGACCCGTGTACATGCGCCTGTAGTGGCCGCCACTACTGTCCACTTTTCAACTCATTAATGCTCACTAGCAAACAAATGACAACTTTCTTCGAGATGTGGACGAATTTCTACAGTTATAATTTACTGGCAAAGCAGTTTCCATAACTGCTGGAACTAGACAGTAAATTCACATCACAATGAATCATAAATGAATGGAGTGAAGTTATTTATATTGTTGCAGGCAGAGAAGAATGTGCTGCAATCTAGACAAAACATGATCCCTGTTATAACCTTAATCAAAATGTCCTCAATCTGCCTGCCTTAAAATAATGCTACCTAAAGTAAGCGCTTGCTCCGAGTCTAGAGGCGCCACTGTGATGCTGTATTGAAGTAAATAGATTTTTTTTAGAAATTACATTTGTGTGTTTGGTTGATAGCCTTGTGTTATTTATTCAATTTTGTGTTTTTTTTTTCTGGAAGTTTGCTAATTTTTATTTTTGAAGAAAACTAGTATAGGACAACATTATATTTTCCAAAAGTTTAATTTTTTCTGCATGCATTTTACGTTGCTTGTTTTTTTTGCAGTGTTTTGTGTTGCGTTTTCCTTAACGTGTTGATTTGGCCAACGTGGCCGCAGACATTCAACAACTTAACCTTATCATGGAACTCATTGGCACACCCAGCCATGAATGCCTGAGTAAAGTCACCTCTGACAGTGTGAGTTATAAGTATTAAAATCACTTGTTTGCTTGAATCGCGAGTTAAGCAGGAATTTAAAAGCAAAGACAATAACACAAAAGTTCACCATATCTTTATGAGAGTGTGAGTTACGCTGTGTTACTCACTTGTGAATACTCGTGGAATTGTTCGTTAAGTACCTACATTAGTTACCCTCTGATACATCGCCGTTAAGTGAGTACCTACATTAGTTACCCTCTGATACATCGCCGTTAAGTGAGTACCTACAGTAGTTACCCTCTGATTCATCACCGTGAAATGAGCACCTACTTGATTTATCTACAAATTTGGTCTGTAACAAGTGAGTGAATATGAGTAATTCAAGGAATATAATCACCCACCCGTGAGTATTATACGTGAAATATCTTAGCAGCGGTAGCCCAGTGATGTTATACGTCGCTATAACCATAACATGCGTCGCTATAACCATAACATACGTCGCCATAACCGTAACAAATATAAGAGGATAGCCTGTAGGTTGTATAACAAACGTATAGCTAACACATAGTCCTGTAACATCTAAGACATGAATCAGTATGTTACAGAGCTTTGCATGTACTACACATAGCTATACAGTCCAACACAGAGGCTATGGCTTCACTAGCACAGCGCTTATACTTTAATTACTCCCAATACGCCAACGGGATTACTATGTCAGTCGTGCTGACACTATTGCTTCATTCAATATTTTATACTTCATTCATTGTCCATTCAGTTATCTATGTTCAGTCGTGCTAACACTATTGCTTCGTTCAATACATCATTCATTGTCCATTCAGTTATCTATGTTCAGTCGCGCAGACAGGACTGAACATCTTTTTTTTACCTGAAACATTTGATTTGAAAACCGCAGGCGTTGATAGGGCAGGCGTTCTCTTTAGCTTTTGGATTGAGAATTGAGTGTTTTTCAATAAATAAAGCGTAAAACGTCTGAACATGATATTCAAGAACAATATTTAAAGCATCGTAGTGTGTGCGTTTGACATTTAAAATCATTGGTTCTCACCCTAACAAAATTTGGATGTGGGCACCGACTCTGCATCTGTAGCAGGTGCCGCCTGGGACTCGGGAAGTGCGTAAATCAGCCGCTAATATCCGCTCTGGCTCAGGGTGTAAAGTGCTGCTTCTGGGCAGCTTGCAAGACTCGGCTCGGCCAAGCCTTGTCTAACTCTTATAGGACTTATACTTATCATACTCTCAGGGCATACTTAGCATTCTCTCAGTACAAACTTCTCAGGATGCACTTGTCATTTTCTCGAGACGCACTTGTTATACTATCAGGCGACAATAAAATTGGAAAGAAGATTCTGACCAGAAGCTGATTACGATCGGGCGGCCAAGTAGACCCAGAACTGCATGCCTAGTGTAGCGGCTCCGCGGCAGAAACTTGGGTGCTACCCGAATTTCGTTAGGGCCTTTAAAAACATTTTGCATGAAACTGTTGTAATTTTTCAGCCATACTCTTATTTTCTTCTCCAACCTTGCTACTCATTCGTGTGCCTCAATTGAAATTTTGCGATTCTCTTATTATTAAAATACTATATATCAGGCTCGTATATTATTATACTGTTATTTGTGGTTCAATTATTATTATTATAGTGGTTCTCTTTTTCCAGTTATTTGATGCTGGATTAATTCCTTAGTATCCTTGTGCATCCCCTGGGCCCATACTTTCAAAAAAAGTTACAGATCGTAAGTTCATCAGCCAATCATTGACGGCCTTTCAAGCAAAATCCACCAATCATGGACAAGAAAATAGAGCGTAAGTACTTACGTTCACTTAGCGAGTTTTGAAAGTATGGCCCCTGAACGTGACACTGAACGTGAATTATCTCTATAACATCCACTCCCCATACCCCCATGCTCCTCTCCCCCGACATCTCAATCTCCTCATGTCCTCCTCTTTATGATGCCCCAGTGGTTGCCCCAAACATTCTTGCGCTGCCCCGTCAAACATACACAACATAACTGGTTATTTGTTCATACATATGCCTGTGGTACTTATGACGATCCAAGTACACATGGCGGCACTAGTACACATGGCGACACTAGTACACATGGCGACACTTTTGGAACGGTTTTGTCAAATGACATTTCATTCATTTTAGGCTATTCGCTTCTAAAGACTTGAACTACTTAGCGTTCTACTTAAATGTTAAGTCTGCCGCCGTCAGTCTCCTGCTCTAATATTTATTAATATTTTAAAAGCTTGAAGGATGAGTTTCATAGATTAATTTTATGTCCACTTTTAGGTTTGTCTATGTCCAGATCCTGGATCATTTGTATCTTTGAACTTTTTAAAATTGAAATTCATTTTTACTCGTGCACTGCGGTGGCTTGTGCACTGCCAGCAGCAGCAGCAGTTACACTGCAGCAGCCCTCAGCACGCAGCAGTTACACTGCAGCAGCCCTCAGCACGCAGCAGTTACACTGCAGCAGCCCTCAGCACGCAGCAGTTACACTGCAGCAGCCCTCAGCACGCAGCAGTTACACTGCAGCAGCCCTCAGCACGCAGCAGTTACACTGCAGCAGCCCTCAGCACGCAGCAGTTACACTGCAGCAGCCCTCAGCACGCAGCAGTTACACTGCAGCAGCCCTCAGCACGCAGCAGTTACACTGCAGCAGCCCTCAGCACGCAGCAGTTACACTGCAGCAGCCCTCAGCACGCAGCAGTTACACTGCAGCAGCCCTCAGCACGCAGCAGTTACACTGCAGCAGCCCTCAGCACGCAGCAGTTACACTGCAGCAGCCCTCAGCACGCAGCAGTTACACTGCAGCAGCCCTCAGCACGCAGCAGTTACACTGCAGCAGCCCTCAGCACGCAGCAGTTACACTGCAGCAGCCCTCAGCACGCAGCAGTTACACTGCAGCAGCCCTCAGCACGCAGCAGTTACACTGCAGCAGCCCTCAGCACGCAGCAGTTACACTGCAGCAGCCCTCAGCACGCAGCAGTTACACTGCAGCAGCCCTCAGCACGCAGCAGTTACACTGCAGCAGCCCTCAGCACGCAGCAGTTACACTGCAGCAGCCCTCAGCACGCAGCAGTTACACTGCAGCAGCCCTCAGCACGCAGCAGTTACACTGCAGCAGCCCTCAGCACGCAGCAGTTACACTGCAGCAGCCCTCAGCACGCAGCAGTTACACTGCAGCAGCCCTCAGCACGCAGCAGTTACACTGCAGCAGCCCTCAGCACGCAGCAGTTACACTGCAGCAGCCCTCAGCACGCAGCAGTTACACTGCAGCAGCCCTCAGCACGCAGCAGTTACACTGCAGCAGCCCTCAGCACGCAGCAGTTACACTGCANCTCTGCAGCCTGGAGGTAATGATGGGCACTGCAGCCTGGAGGTAATGATGGGCACTGCAGCCTGGAGGTAATGGGTTACTAGGAGATGTGCTGGAAGGTAATTAACAGTAATGGTTGTATTCGCATGCATTTCTCTGAGAAGCTGAGTTACTAAAAAGCTTTAAGCTCGCCGCCATGACTGGCTGAGCTCACTTGTTTGCTATTTTGTTAATTCTAATTAAAATAACTTTGTTATTCTGGTAGCAGAGTTATATTCTAATGAAAATAATCTAAGAATAATAATGCATTTATATGATATTTTATCCACTACCACTTGAGTTTTGTGTATTTAATTAGTATGATCTTTTCAATATTTTTTAAAGAAGAGATAGCATCCGTTGATAACTGTAATTACTTAGCTTAGCTAAATAAGTTATTCATATGTAAAATTTACTATGTAAAATTGTATAAAAATATGGGTAATTAATAGCTTGCGTTTTATTTTGCTGCTTGGCTTTTTAATTCATGCTGTATGGTTTTAAGACAGGCTATGTGACGTGAATGTCTTTAGTGAAAGTATTTAACTTATTTCATTTAACGACTTTCTCTTCATCAACACCCAAAACTCTGCTCTAGTAGAATAATATTTCATAATATTTTAGTGCTGGTGTCAAGTTATCTTGTTGAAAGCGACTACGAAATCAACGCTGCGCGTTGTTGTTGATTTTTATGCTTGAGTAAAAAACGTTTTCCTTAACTCTACTGCATTGTCCTGCTGCTGCTGCTGCAATCTCTACAATACAATCTCTATTTGTTCAACAAAACGTTGCACTAAACAAACAAACGTTACACTATACCAAAACAAATGTTGCACCAACCAAATAAATGTTGCACCAACCAAACAAACGTTGCACCAACCAAGCAAATGTTTGCTTTAACCAAACAAACGTTGCTCTAACCAAACAAACGTTACACTAACCAAAAAAACGTTGCACTAACCAAACAAACGTTGCACTAACCAAACAAACGTTGCACTAACCAAACAAACATTGCACTAACCAAACAAACGTTGCACTAACCAAACAAACGTTGCACTAACCAAACAAACGTTGCACTAACCAAACAAACGTTGCACTAACAGACATAGATCAGCTGTTGCGCATACTAACGCTCTGTGGTACGCCGTCTGAGCCTTGCATAGAGAGGATAACTAGTGAGGAGGTTAGTGAGGATAACTAGTGAGGAGGTTAGTGAGGATAACTAGTGAGGAGGTTAGTGAGGATAACTAGTGAGGAGGTTAGTGAGGATAACTAGTGAGGAGGTTAGTGAGGATAACTAGTGAGGAGGTTAGTGAGGATAACTAGTGAGGAGGTTAGTGAGGATAACTAGTGAGGAGGTTAGTGAGGATAACTAGTGAGGAGGTTAGTGAGGATAACTAGTGAGGAGGTTAGTGAGGATAACTAGTGAGGAGGTTAGTGAGGATAACTAGTGAGGAGGTTAGTGAGGATAACTAGTGATGAGGTTAGTGAGGATAACTAGTGAGGAGGTTAGTGAGGATAACTAGTGAGGAGGTTAGTGAGGATAACTAGTGAGGAGGTTAGTGAGGAGGTTAGTGAGGTTAGTGTTGATGTTAAATGTTATTAACATAACACCGCTGCGGTGTTGCTCAGACGAGCGATACTGATAGATATTATCAGGCCTGAACTGATAAAGATTTTCTTTTGTCGTTATCGAATCAATCGCTGAATTCTGACCGAGAGATTTGAAAAGACTTTCGAAATATCAACTAATATTCAAGATCAACTTATTTGTTCGCATTCCTCGTCAAAATTCGTTCATCATCCAACATCACCCGATATACAATAGCACCAAACACCCTACATCACCAACATCCAACGTCAATCAAAATCTGATATATTATCCAACATTGCTCAATATTCAACACGCAACATCACCCAAAATCCAGCATCACCTAGCACTCGATATCATCCAATATCACCCAACATCCCCATCACCCAAAATCCAAAACATAATCCATCCCCCAACATCCCCCACATCCCCCAGGCCCGCAACTACATCAGGTCGCTGCCGCCGATGCGCAAGAAGGACTTCCGGCAGGTGTTCCGGGGCGCCAACCCTCTGGGTGAGTCATGATGACCCATATATGGTGATGGGTGAGTCATGATGACCCATATATAGTGATGGGTGAGTCATGATGACCCATATATGTTGACGGTGAGTCATGATGACCCATATAAATTGATGGGTGAGTCATGATGACCCATATATGGTGATGGGTGAGTAATGATGACCCATATTTGTTGATGGGTGAGTCATGATGACCCATATATGTTTATGGGTGAGTCATGATGACCTATATATGTTGATGGGTGAGTCATAATGGCCCATATATGTTTATGGGTGAGTCATGATGACCCATATATGTTGATGGATGAGTCATAATGACACATATATGGTGATGGGTGAGTCACGATGACCCATATATGGTAATGGGTGAGTCATGATGACCCATATATGTTGATGGTGAGTCATAATGGCCCATATATGTTTATGGGTGAGTCATGATGACCCATATATGGTGATGGGTGAGTCATAACGGCCCATATATGTTAATGGGTGAGTCATGATGACCCATATATGTTGATGGGTGAGTCATAATGACCCATATATGGTGATGGGTGAGTCATGATGACCCATATATGGTGATGGGTGAGTCATGATGACCCATATATGGTGATGGTGAGTCATAACGACTCATTCACCTCATTGTATATGCCACCGCTAATACAGTATTGACATCCACTCTAGCTCATACAGGAAAATAATTTGCATTCTATGATGTTTGTTATAATAATTGTTTTTTTTTCTGGATTATTACGATGTATATTGCTAACAAATACATTTGATGTTATTATAAAAAATGAAAATTGTGACGGCGATTTATCTGTTGGAGCGGATGTAATATTATATATCACGATATTGGCAACAACTTTTCACTTGCTGAAGAGGTTGTTTCTTATAAATTATAAAGATGTATATTGATTTATGTTATTTAAACTAATCATGATAATAACTAATAACTACCAGCAATTGACCTGCTGGAGTGGATGCTCGAGACCGGCAGTGAGGCTAGCATGTATATACATTTCTTGTGAAATTTTACGATGTATATATTTAATATAATAATATTATATATCATTTAAGTTAATAATAATAACTATAATTGTGTCAGCAATTGACCTGCTGGAGCGGATGCTAAAGATGGACAGTGAGGCGTGCATGTATATACATTTCTTCTGAATTGTAAAGATGTGTATTAATATAATAATATTAAATATCATCTAAGTTAATAATAATAATAATAATAGTAACAATAATTATGCCAGCAATTGACCTGCTGGAGCGGATGCTGGAGATAGACAGCGAGGCTCGCATCACGGCGAGGGGGGCGCTGGCGCACCCCTACCTCTGTCTCTTATACACATCTAGATGTGTATAAGAGACAGNAGCTGCCCACTGACCGCTGGAAAGGTGGGGCGTGTAGAGGGCTTTGAGGACATGGAGCTGCCCACTGACCGCTGGAAAGGTGGGGCGTGTAGAGGGCTTTGAGGACATGGAGCTGCCCACTGACCGCTGGAAAGGTGGGGCGTGTAGAGGGCTTTGAGGACATGGAGCTGCCCACTGACCGCTGGAAAGGTGGGGCGTGTAGAGGGCTTTGAGGACATGGAGCTGCCCACTGACCGCTGGAAAGGTGGGGCGTGTAGACAATGTTAATGGTTGCTTATCTCAATTTATAATTAAATGATAATAAACAATGATGATGCTGGATGGTGACTGATGATCCATGGTGGGATAGAGTCACTATGGATCTTTTCTAACATCTGTGATGTCCGGAAATGCGACAAATAGTTTTTTCATGTTTATAATGTTATTAATAGTAATTGCATATTTTATAAAAATTTCTTGTCTATTATTGACCCATCGATGAGAGTATGATGATAGAAAATTGCTTGTATTTTAATATATTAAATACCGTAATTGTGTGGTGCAGAGCTGGTGTACAAGGAGATGATGGCCTTCAAGCCGAAGAAGAGCGTCGTGAGCGACCAGGTGGAGTTCAACCGTGCTGATCCTGCATCTGTTGAAGCTGCTGCATCTGCTGCTGCTGCATCTGCTGCTGCTGCATCTGCTGCTGCTGCATCTGCTGCTGCAGCTGCCAAGCAGTCAACCAATTAACCAGATCTCCTGCTACAACTGCTGCAGCTGCTCGCAATATTGGCTTCTCTGTAGCGAAGTTTCCTTCAGATGAAAGATGATGAAAAACATTTTGTCCCGTAGTTGCGCCATTTTATGTACGTTGATTTAACTTTGTTTTAACACAAACTGGATTGTATATGTTATCAAGACCGATGTTTGTATAGTAGGTTCGTTCAAAGTTGTATTTTTGGAACGGTTTTGTCAAATGACATCTTATTCATTTTAGGCTATTCGCTTCTAACGACTTAAACTACTTAAGAGTTCTACTTAAATATTAAGTCTGCCGCCGTCACATTCTCCTGCTCTGCTATTTATTAATATTTTAAAAGCTTAAAGGATGAGTTTCATAGATTAATTTTATGTCCATTTTTTAGGTTTGTCTATGTCCCGATCCTGGATCATTTGTAGCATTGAACTTTTTAAAATGAAGACTAATAATTGAACTTAATTAATTAAAAATTAAGACTAATTTTTACTCGTGCACTGCGGTGGCTTGAGCAGTGCCAGCAGCAGCAGTTACACTGCATCAGCACGCAGCAGTTACACTGCAGCAGCCCTCAGCACGCAGCAGTTACACTGCAGCGGCCCTCAGCACGCAGCAGTTACACTGCAGCTAAAATCATTGGTTCTCACCCTAACAAAATTTGGATGCAGGCCCCGACTCTGCATCTGCAGCAGGTGCCGCCCTAGACTCGGGGAGTGCGTAAATCAGCCGCTAATGTCCGCTTTGGCTCTGGGTTTAAAATGCAGCGTACGGGCTGTTTGCAAGCTTGGCAAGATTCGGCTAATCCTTGTCTAACTCTCAGGAGAAACTTATCATACTCTCCGGACGCACTTGTCTTACTATCAGGGCACACTTGTTTCTATCAATTAAGGTACACATGCTATACTCTCTAGACGCACGTGTCATACTCTTAGGCGACTATAAAATGGGAAACGAGATTCTGATCAGAAGCTGATTTTGATCGGGTAGCCATAAACAGACCCATGCAGAACTGCAAGCCTAGTGTATATAGGGCTCCGCGTCAGAAACCTGCGTGGTACCAGAGTTTCGTAAGGTCATTTAAAAACATTTTGCACAGAACTTTTGCCATTTATCAGCCATAATCGTATTTACTGTCCCTAACTTGGCTGCATATTTGTGCAAATAATCACATTTGTGATTATTTTGCGATTATCCTATAATATAGTTTTTGAAATTTGTGCGCCTTAAGTGATTTTACGATTCTCTCATTATTATAATACGATATTTGAGGCTCGTATATTCTGTTATTTGTGGTTCATTTATTATTAAAGCGGTTCTCATTGTCCCCTTATTTGATGCTGGATGAATTCCTTAGTATCCTTGTGCATCCCTTGAACATAACACTGCACGTGAATTATCTCTATAATTAATGTCCACTCCCCATATCCCCGGTTTCCCCTCCCCCGACATCTCCATCTCCTCATGTCCTCTTTATGATGCCCCAATGATTGCCCCAAACATTATTGCGCTGCCCCGTCAAACATGTACAACATAACAGGGTGTTTGCTCAAACATATGCCTGTGGTGCTTATGACGACGCAAGTACACATGGCGACACAAGTGCACATGGCGACACAAGTGTACACATGTCGGCGCAAGTACACAAGGTGACACAAGTACACATGGCGGCAAGAGTGTGCACATGGCGACACAGGCACACACGGCGACACAAGTACCGTACACATGGCGGCACTAGTACACATGGCGACACTAGTGTGTACATGGCGACATGGTACCGTCAAGTGGACCGTGTGGTTCTAGGTACCGTCAAGTGAACCGTGTGGTTCTAGGTACCGTCAAGTGAACCGTGTGGTTCTATTTCGGTTCTATCACAACAAAGATGACTGTGATGTGGTCACCAGCGATGTTGTCACAAACACTCACTATCATCACTAACTAACGAGGCTACAGTTGCACGTAACAAATTCATACTTAAATGTGTGCCAAAATGTTATTTTTTTTTTCACGTGGAAAAATATGACTTATTGTTATGTTGCAGTGCAGCGAACCATACGCATTTATGTTGTTTTCTCTTCAATGTTGTATGCAAGACAATGTTGTATGTTGTTCTTAACACGAAATATGAGAATGACTACTTCACTCATATATTTATTTACTTATAAATGCAGGAAGATTTTCCCTTTTTCAAATTCAGTAATTTTTTATCATCAAACAAAAGTGTTGAATAATTTAGTGATGTTGAAAGTAATGTATACTCTGATATAATAATAATATGATAAAAGTAAGTATGTAATGTATTATGTTATAAAGTAACAGCTGTGAGGGAGCAAGTAACTACACTCCTCACAAACGCTCATAAACCTCCTCCTCTCCTCACCAGGCGCTCATAAGCCAATGCACCAAGTGACGGCTGATGTAATCTGTTCAGTGATGTCGTCGTAGGAAATTTGGCAGCAAAGCGATGTTAGCAATTGATTGGAATATTTTATCTCTATTTGTAATTTTTATTTATTAACTTTCTTTTTTTCGGCGTAAATTTAATGGTGGCAGCGGTTCGTCTCGGATGCCAACAGGCTAAGCCCGCGCTTTTTCTTTTCATTGTCTTCATGATTGTTTGGTTAAAGTTGATCACAGTTTAGTATTTGTATACGAACTGGCACTTGCAATTGTGTTCAAAAACATTAGGCTTATATTCATTTTACATTAGGCTTATATTCATTTATCTTACAAAAGTAAGTAAAAATTTTTCTGTTCGGGAATAAACGGCAATATTTTTACAAAATTCCCATTCAGAAGCATGGGTTTCAATCGTGTGCTTTCAGTTCATATTTTATCTTCAGATTCTGATGATGAATTCGTATAAGAATCCTTCAGAATCCTGACCATTTTAGTGGCACTTGACGCGCTTAATTGCATTATGATTTATCAAACATTCAGAATGTCTGGCTTTTTATTTTTGCGTTCATTCTCATTACGAAATTAAAACTCCTCTATGAACGCGAAGCCTGAGCCTTGGTTCTTATTATATTGTTATTATCATTGCGGTGTGTAACGACGAATTAACCTCTATCAACCCATACCTGTTATTATTCTACGAGTTTCTATTGGAGTTCCCAGAATAAAAGACATAAACTTAGAACATTTGTCCAGAAGCGAGCGTATGTTATTCAGATACTCAAGTCTGGCTGAACTATTCATGTTTGTTCTTTAGTTGAGTGTATTGTGGTGTGAGACTACATTTACAAGATAAAAGTTTGAGAATTTTTTGGGAGGTAACTGAAATGTTTTATTGAAAAGTTCATTAGGTTTAGTGTCGACTGCCGCCGCGGAGTGGCTGAGTGGTTGAGGTCACGAAGATTGAAGCGGTTTCGAGACCCAGCTAGCTGTGTACATTTTGTGTTGCAACGACCGGCGAGACAAGGCCTGATCTCAGCCCCAGCACAACTATGCACGTTAGTATGTCGTTGCATTATATTAACTAGAGTTCGTTAGTTTGTGTTCGTCTTATACAGCCATTTTGTCTTAATCCTGCGTCATGCAAAAGAATTGAGGGCATCATGAATCCTGCAACCAATCTTTTTCTTTAAGCACCCGATCTTTGTACTTTTTCAACCAATATTTGTGCAGCCAATCCTCGTGATTGCGCAGCCAATCCTCGTGATTGCGCAGCCAATCCTCGTGATTGCAGCTGAACCTGCCAATCACTAACCCGTAACCTGCTACACGGTGTATTTGTCTTACCGTCGTCGTGTGCACGGCACTCACATCCCGACCTCAGGAGGTCTGCTGACGCAGGTCTGTACTCATGGGAGGTGAGCGTCTCTCGTTCCCAGGGGGGTTGTTCCTGAGCGCCCCACCGCTCAGCTCGCAGAATCTGACCGCGGTTCTAAGTTGTGGGGTCAAGTTATTATGTAGGTAGGATTCTTCACATCAAGTTATTATGTAGGCAGGATTCCTTACATTTCCCTTCTCTGACTCTCTCGTGCGGGAGGCCGACGTCCCATGTAAGTGACCTCTTGTTCAAGTGTCTTCGTTTCTGTTGCTCTTCTCCTGTGCCTCCTTGTCACTTCGTCTCTTTGAGATGCTAACGCTGCTTCTTTCGAGCCAGCTTCAGCGGGCTGGACATCTGAGATCTCCTGCCCTTTGTGGGTGATGACAAACTTTTGATTTTGAAAACTTTCAATAATTGAGATCTTGCACCTGATGTTCATCTTGATTTTCGGTGAGTTAGCAAATTGGCTGAAGTGCTAGTAAACATGTGGCCACTAAACTAACTCTCAATACGACAAATTTGCGACCTTATCAGTATCTCTTTCATGAGGATCGACTTCATGTATGTTTTATTCGATGCAATGTTGTATGCAAGGCAATGTTATATTCAATGCAACTTGGTCAATTCATGATTATTTTATTAACTTAGTCACTCAATAATTTTTTTTATAGTTTTATTTGACGTGCAATAGATGGTAATTGTTGTGGGTAATACTTGGCAATTAAACTAAGAAGCTGATATATCTACCGCCACATTTGCCGAAATCCTGATCGAGGAAATTTTAATTATAATACCGAAGCAATTGTTGAGAATTAATAGAATGATATTGTGCAGAATTAACGGTCCGCGAACATCGCTACCACCGTTGCTAGCGTCTTGTACATTGCGCTTACGTCGTGTAATTTAGAAACACATTTAGTGCTTTGATTTTTATCATTTGTTGAATAATGAAGTACTTTGTATAAGTTTAGCATTTCATGTGAGTATTGCTACTAATAAATTCAAATAAAGTTATAGACTTGCATGACTTACTCATTTCCTAGCTCTCCTCCGCGTCATGGTAATGATTTGAACCTTACAGTGTCTTCCCATGAGGAACAAATGTATAATGAACAATAAGATGCCTCTATCACAACATCCAATAAATGAAACGCATAAAATTCAACGTGTCACTATATAATGTTACAATCTGCCGCTACATCTACACCGCTGCGTATCACTCAGTGAACCGCTTAGGAACTTTGCCTCTGTTCTTTCTGACGGAAGTTCCTTCAGTCTCCTTCTCCTCCTTGGCCAGCCCCATCATCTTCAGGGCCTGGTACCCCGTGTACACCTCCACCTGGCTGTCTATGTGCTCTTCGTCCTCCTCATCATCCTCCTCCTCTTCGTCCTCCACGATGGTCACCCTCTTCTTCTTCTTGGGTACGGGCACGGGTACGTACTCCACCTTGACCTTCTCTTTGAACTCCGTCTCGTCTATCTCGTCATCATCGTCGTCGTCGTCTGCTCTACGCTTGACGCGCTTGGTCTTTGACTTGGTTCGCTTGCCACGCAGCATCATGCGGTTGACTTTGACGTTGACTTGGTCGAGCGTGCGGCTCTTGACTGCTTCCTTGTAGTGCGCGTCCGTGTAGACCACGAGGCACGTAATCCTGCACTGCGTGTCCTTCGCGCTCACGCACTCCGCGGGCTCACTCAGGTCATCCTTCTGCAACACGAAGATAAAATGTACACACATTCTTCAACAGCTACCGTTACCAACAAGTTACCATTTTTGGATAAAATTTACCTAGTTTCCCTCAAGTTCTTTTATTTGAACAATCACTCACGTTATCAAAAACAATTTAATATGGACAAACTTACTTCCGTTATCCATACTCTTGTAATATGATAACATTTACTCCCGTTGTCTAATGGTTCCTATGCATCAGTTATTCAAGTTAATCACAAGTCATTCGAATTCGATTGTAACATACGGTCTCTCAGCCCACACATTCTCAACAGCATGAATAATCAGTTACACACAAATTATTTAGTTGATAGCGCTAGCTCACATCGTTAACATGCGTTACTCTATGCAGGGATGACAGGAACACGAGTTTAGATTGGTACATCAAAGGTGACGAAATTTATCAGGTTTTGCTTTTGACCCAGCCATCAGAGGACCCCGTGACGAGGTAGTATCTGGGGTGTGTGTGGGGGGCGGCGGGGGGCATTAGGTCCATGGCGCGCACTCTGTTGCTGTGCGCCTCCCACGCCTGCAGCGTCGCCCCCGCAGCTAAGTCGTGCACCGCCACACGGCCGTTCTCCAGCGCCACCAGCAGCACCTTCTCCTGGGCAACGCAACAGTATTATTATTATTGTTATTATTATTTATTATTATTTATTATTATTACCAGTTACTATATTAGTGACCTTAACATTCACAAAATCATTATTATTATTATTTATTATAGTACGCCACCAGCAGCACCTTCTCCTCAGCAACGCAACACAAAATTATCATTATTGTTATTATTGCCAGTTACTATATTAGTACCCTTAATATTCACAAAATGATTATTATTATTGTTATCATTATTATTTTTATTATACTACAAAGTGATTGTTGTGACGTCTGGTCAACCAAACTTAGAGGGGTCGTTACACATTGAGAGAGTACGAATAAGTTTTATAGTGAAAGAAAAAGACACGAGTGAGGATAAGAAACGAATATGCACCATTTCAAAGGTTCTATAAACTATTTACAAGCAAATACATGCAATTGATGGGTAACCCATTGAATATTTTACCACAAAAATCAAAGCAGTTAAATTGCAGTGCAGGATTGACATCTCTACAAACTGAGAAGAATTCATAGAAAGATTTTCAATGATTGTGCATAAATTTTACTTAAGGCCACCAACATGATACAATTCACGGGTAGCTCACTGCAAAACTGAACACCGCGTTCAACAATAACACAATCTAGTGCAGCAGTATATTGCTGGATTGCCACCTTCACAAAATAAATTTATCAACAATAAAACAATCTAGTGCAGTGTATTGCTGGATCAACACCTCCACAAAATAGAAAGAATCCATAAGGAAAGTCTGGCATTAATTATATGTATGAGCGAGATGCCTAGCAGACAAGACCTGGAGTCAACACCTCCACAAAATAGAAAGAATTCATACAGAAAGTCTGGCATTAATTATATGTATGAGCGAGATCCCTAGCAATAGAAGACCTGTAGGAAGGCGATGTCGTTGATGCGCACGAAGAAGTCGTGCGAGTAGCTCGCTGTGTGCGCGGACTGCACGGCGTGCAGGTCCACTCTGCTGTCCACGACCACCACGTACTCCTCCCCGCTGGGCGACCACTTCACTATTGAGCCAACTGCAACAGTTGTTATATGTTATGGATATAAATATGGATATAAATAGTTATGGATAAAATAGTTATGCATATAAATAATAGTTAAAAGATATTAAAGTGAGGTAAATGTGAGTCTTGTTATTCAATAACTGTGTTGACTACTATAGGATGAGCAATTAAACATGCAAATAAATGCACGATTACTAATTTTTTGGAAATTAGTTACACGATTACCCAACATAGCAAGTTACCCCCACTGGGGCCCCAACATAGCACCCTACCTTCATGAAGGTTGGAGACGTAAGCCTTCCTGCCCTTGATGAGGTCCCAGGTGTGCAGCGTGCGGTCCTGGCCTACGGAGATGGCGAGACGTCCCGTGGGGTGCACGGCTACGCTGTTGATGGTTCCTTTGTGTCCGATGAGCTTCTTCTCACACTGTGTACCATGAGTGGCCGTATAGTATTATTGAATCACAGATTAAATTATATCTGGATATTTAAAAATATTGATGGGTTGGGATGGAGTAATACATAATCTAGTTCTATGAAGGATAATGAAAAATCAATAGCTAGCATTACTACCAATTAAAACTAATATCGATATATGCTGTTAGCTTTGTCATGAACTGCAGAGCTTGGTTTATTTCATTAATACTTATTACGGTCAAATAGTAATTAATTATGAAATGAAAATTCATTAGTTCCACCAATGGGGACATTTTCATAAAAATATGTAGATGTAACAGAGGAGCACAAGATTTAGTGCAATACCACAGTAATATTATTAAATATTATGAGTAAATGGCCATTAAATTATAAAATGTTGGAATCAACCTCATAATGTTTTCATGAATGTCAAATGCACTTTGATAGATGAAAGAAATGTATCATTACATTCTTCAAATATTCAAGTACAAAAATTATTGTGATGTAAGAAGTCAATAGCAACACAAAATAATAAAAAATTTCAAGTGAACTGAATATCAATGAAGCAACATAACAGAGCTTCCGGTTCAAGCTGGGAATAATCAAGGGAAGGATGAAAATGTCATTATTTACGCACCTCCCATTTGCCTTCCAGGAATATACAAATTTTTCCATCTTCAGACGCTGAGAAAACATATTTCTGTTTGTGTTGCTGCAGATCTGTGATGGTGCCTTTAAAATAACAATAACTAATATATACAAATAATTATTCACAATTAATTAAGTTTGTACATTTGTTCCAGTGGAAGATAAGGCTTGAACACATTGTTTGGAAAAGAACATGAATATAACTAGAAGAGAATCTGCAATTGAGTAATGATTCAAAAGAAGGTGCAAAAGTTGTAATGTTCAATTTTATGTGAATTATAGATTTCTTATAATGCATAATTTCAAATTTATTCTGATAGAAAGAACACTTTTGATTAGCAGACATTTTGTAGAAAATAAAAATATCACAGAGCTTCCTGTTAATTTATATAATATCCATTCTACTACATTTTTCTATTACATTCTATTTTAACACAAAGATTACAAAACAATCTTGCTTGCCAACAGCACAAAAAATGCAACATATTCATGTTTATCAATTAAAAAAAAGTTATGTTTTACTAACAATACATATATAAAAAATATATTTTCATGTTTACCAACAACATTAAAATCAAAAGACAGCTTCATGTAACAACACAAAAACATGATTTTACTTTGAGCACTAATGACGTCTTTACCTTCATGTTCACCAATAACACCAATGACAGCCTTACCTTCATGTTCACCAATAACACCAATGACAGCCTCACCTTCATGTTCACCAATAACACCAATAACAGCCTTACCTTCATGTTCACCAATAACAGCCTTACTTACCTTCATGTTCACCAATAACACCAATGACAGCCTTACTTACCTTCATGTTCACCAATAACACCAATCTTGTTGCGCTTCTTTAAATTGAACACATGGACCATCTCATCAACTCCCCCAGAGACGATGTGAGGTCCACAAATCGTCAGCTTCCTGATGCCGCTGCAGTGACTGTGGCTTGCAAAAGCTGAATTGAGCGTAAAATGCCCATCCTGGAGACAAGAGTTCACGTAAACACAACAAAAGCTGCACATTATTCCATATGTGAATATTATTATTTTTTCAGAATTATACCTTTTAGCAAATCATATATTTTTTAGATGTATATGAAACAGAAAATTTTTTCAGTGGAAACTGTAAGGAAAATGCATAATAGTAATTGCACTAATTTAAAGCAATAATGAGAGAGATGTAAATAACTTGGGAGAAGTTTGGTAGTAACAGAGATGCAGATCATGTAGGTGATTTTAAACTGAATGTCAAATGATAGCAATGTCTAGTATCCAGGTATTGTTTAAATACTGGTTTCAGTTGTCCATAATTTGCATATATTGCAGGGTGCATCAAAAATGGTGATGAAATGTTCTAAAATCAGCACAAAAATAATTGGTTGTTCCTGGAAGTGAAGTAGAAGGAATTAAAAATTACAAAGCACCTCTGCAATATCTATTTTCATTTTTTAAGAAATAGAAGAATTGAAGCAGTTATAAATACACAGAGCTGGTATTATCAAGATAGAATATCACAATAAATAGAAATTTTATTTCAAGATTATCCAATAAATATTACCTTACATTACACATAAACCAACCTTGGCATATTTGATGTTGAAAGCAAGTATATACTCTTCATTTGTGCCAACAATAATTTCAAAACACTCTCCAAAGAGTCTGTTATTAATGTCACCCATGTTTGATAAGAGATATCTGCAGATGGAGATACAAGAGTGAGATTAAGCTGACAGCAATGAAACTCATGTCATAGACTTTCATGTCCATGAGATTCCTGCTGGATGAAGTATTTATGTCCTATTTCATTTTTCACTAATATGCAACATCAAGCTGCAATATTCCAAAATTGTTTAAGATGCACCAGGTATCATCAAACAGGGTAAAAAAGGACTGGTGGAGTAAATTGGGCTTTGGGACAGTCCTCCATCATGGCATAAAAATGTTACCATCAAATGGGGTAATAAGGGAAAGTTTTGAGTGTTTTTCATTAATAACTTCTTTCCATGAAACATTTCGTAAACAAGTTTGGGCTCATGTTGAAGCTCTTTGCAGGGGCTATCAAATAGCCTCTCTAAAAAAATTCTATATGCTATTCTTAAGGTACCAGACGCAAAATAAAAGCATCCCAAAATACCCCTTGCAACGGGGTAATCCAGGATACTTGAAATAAAACTCAATTTTAAAACGTTTGAAGCATGCAAAGTATACTCATCTATTACTAACAGTATGTAGATGATGTAGATGTAGAATAAAGGACATTTTCCCTCATTTTTACTTGTTTTTCCTTTATTGATATATTACCATATCTATACAGCATGGTGCCAATCCATAGGTTATTCAAAAGAACCTGTTCTTATGTCATTTTGAACCGATCAACACTTCTTTATGGACCGATCGTATAACACATATTCGAGCCGCAAGATTTCATACCTACTGAAATTATATGATATTAGAGCCGCGATATTTCAGACAAAAATAGGACTTTTCCAGACTAGGTCCCGAGTAGCCCCGGTTGACGGTAGGTTGACTTGTTATCATTACAATGATTACATTCTGCAGGATATTTTGGCAGGAACGGTAAAGTAATGCAAAATGCGGAAGTTGACATTTTATGAAATGACACATTTGAGACGGGCAAACTGTGATTTTTCTATCAAACAAAAGTTAATGACATTCAAACCGCCAGATTTCATACTTACTAAAATTATATGATATTAGAGCTGCGGTATTTCATAAAAAATAGGACTTTTCCAGCCCTGCAGAGATACGTTTCCAAAATCTTACTTTTCACCCTTTTTTCAGGGATTTTTTAGAGGTAGTAAATGTATGAATTCCTAACTTGCTTTAGCTTTATACTACATAGATAGGAAAAATATTAAACTTTATGCAACTATTTTTGGTTTTGCAATGCTTTGATTAGTTTAGCTGCTACAACATTTCTACGAAATGTTGGACGACTGTCCTGATTTAGGTACCCTGCCCATCCCTTATTGCCCTGTTTGCGTTTGATGGTAGCTGCAGAATTGCCATTTGCCAGTAGATTAATCATTTCCTATCTAATTTATGACAAAAGTGTGCAATCTAGCTACAAGATTCCTATGTCATCCAAATTTTAAAAAAATGTCAATTTAAAGAAACTAGATTTTAGCATAGAGTCCATCTCCCTAGTCCATCAACTAGCTACCGAGGAAATTTACAACCATGTTTTATAAAGTTATTGGTTTACATAAATATGGGTAATGTATGTATAAGACTAGGAAATTTGAACACACAAACTTTGAGATAAATAAAAAAATTATTTTCATAATTCATTACATTATCATCAGTTTTACTTTCACTTTTTGTTATGGGGCTGAGTTTGTTGTACCTAGTTTACTAAGTTTAATCATTATTAATTATTTGATACTTTGACGCCTGATGGCTAAATAAATTCTGTCTGACAAAACGGCTATGATCATATCATTCATATGAAGAGGTTAACAAGAAGATTGATAGTAGACCTAAGTCCTAACTACCATTTTAAGATCATGCAATGCTACAGAATTACAAATTTACAAGCAAAACGTGTGCAGGCGGCGCGGCAGGAGCCGAAGCCACGAGATTTCAGTCCTGCAGAACTTCAACACATTTGGCTTTGGGTGATGTTGGAAATCTAACAAAAAAAATGAGACTGCTGAGCAGTTTTCTAATTAAGTAATTATGGATGCTATCGCTATCAAATACAAACAATAGTCACGTTGTATTCGTTAAAAAATAGAAGATCACGTAACACAGCAACGAGCAGCTTTACCAACCGAAGTCTCATAAGTCATAACTGGAGTAACTGGACTGCCCTAACCCTATGGCTAATACGATACGAATAGCATGATTGGGTTCGAGTAAACCACGTGGCGAATAAAAGATTCACTGAATGCCGCGGTATAGTAATTTCCGTTTATCAGTTGATTCCGCGTTGAAAGAAATCAGAAGTGATTTATCACTACGTAGATTATACGAAATGGATAATAAAAACCAGATCTGATCTTGTAGTTTTAATACGTACCAGCTGCACAAATAAAAAATTAATTCGCAAATGAATTAATAAATTGAAGATTATTTTTTTATATGTGACTGCTGCACAAATGGAAGACAAAGTAATAGCTTTCGTCACCACTGCACGGAATTGATAATTTTTGCAGTTCAATAATGCCGTTATCCAATCTTATCATATCAAATGTAATAATGTACGTATCTAGTGAAGCGCCATTTTTCCAAACTTTCTTGTAGCTTGACATAAACATTGAACTCCCGGTTTGCAATTCAATTCAAACTTCATTGTTTCGTTGTAAATTTTGTACTTATTATTTTCTAACACACTTTACACCTTTTGAAGTTCTAAGCGCAGTAAGGAACAACGAATGTCGATTATGATAAACTAAGCACAATCAATATTCATTTGAATTATCGCGCTTATTCTTCTTCAACCTCCACAATTCTGTTCAATCTCCGGTCTTCATCACAACGAATTGTTTGCAATCAAATAGCTCGAACTGGCTATAAATTCTGAGATTAGGGATAAATAAAAGACCACATCAGACTTAGGATCGACCTTTTGGATTTTTATAAACTATAACTCAGGGTCATAACATCCAGTTTAACCAACAACTTTAAATGAACAAAATTGGAGACATCAGTACTTTATTGCCGTAACATAACAAATGACAAACATTGTTCTTGAGAACATGGAAACAGCTAATCTTATTCTACCTACTTGATGATTTACCTATGAGTTATTACAGGGATATTTTACTCATTTGCGCTTAGAAAACTGTCTCTAGGCGGGTTATGTTATTGAATACATACATTTTGATGTAACAGAGAAACCATCAATTATTAATTATTTAGAAATATTGTTAACCTTATTGTTATTAACTGAATAATTCGTTCGGTACTCTGTATTCAGTCGAAAGAAGCATTGAGACGATAGCAGAGAGAATAGCTTTAATAATTTTCCAAAAATGTCAGGATGCAGAAAAACACAATTGGATGTTGTGGTGCATATAGAAATAACGGAACTAGGCGCTGTAAACTTTGTTTAATGTTTCTCATAATAATTTAGAGATGTGAACTTGCAATAAATCAAGTTAGTTATTAACACCAATAGAAAAAACACTTAAATAAGTCAAACGTTGGCCGAAACATAACAGAAGGAGTCGTACAACAACAGATACCATCGTCGATGCAGGTAAACTAAACAGGAAACGCTGCAGACAACAACAGAGGCTCCTATTTACATTGTAAACGCACACAAGATGCATCAATACAACTAGCTTACGATGATTAATCATTAAAATATAGCTTGCAAAACGACATTGAGCCTTAGGGGCTTCTACTTTTGATTTAATGGGACGTAGTTTTTAGGCATATGGCGGCCTGTGTGTTTGATCATATGGTTTATTTGCTTGGCCGTTAAAGGTCAGGCAAAATAAATAGAATAGAACTTATTTAAGAAAACTGGCCTTTCTGGATAGCTTAAGGATTATGAACCAGAACGAGCAAATCAGAAGGCCTGTTAACTCTGGTCGCGTCACACCAGTCTGGGAGTCAGACCAGTCATGGAGTCAGACCATTCCTGGAGTCAGACCAGTCCTGGAGTCAGACCAGCCCTGGAGTCAGACCAGTCCGGTTGAGCTACAACGAACTACACACGCAGCGGGCTACTTAACAACTATGGATACTTATATATGTCATATCAATGCCATCAACTCTAACAGTTCAGAACTAACGCGATGATGATTTAAGCTTACTCTTAAATGGATGGTATTGTATGATAACCTTGCAAATAGAGAAGACACATGATAAGGTATTCATTGACAAACAAATTAAGTTGAACATTTGTGCGTTAGATAGTAATAAAATAACTATGGAAATAATAGAATAGAATTCATTAGGCCCGGTGACAATATCCCAGGTTATAGCTCCCTCTGAAGAACGATGAAGTTTATAAGAGAATTTTAGGACCGGCATCTGCTGCCAAGTTAGGTACAATGTGTCAGCACAATATTGGCCTGTTCTTGCGTCCTACCGGGCCTATGTGTCAGCACAATATTGGCCTGTTCTTGGGTCCTATCGCTACCGGGCCTATGTGTCAGAACAATATTGGCCTGTTCTTGGGTCCTACCGGCCCAATGTGTCAGAACAATATGGCCTGTTCTTGAGTCTTCATGGCACAATGTATCAGCACAATATTGGCAAGTTCTTGGCTCTAACTACACATTTTTACTCAATAAAATGCCTCATTTCACTATCGCTTGCAGGGTCGCCCTAATATAGCCAATAGTATAACAAAGACAAAAGTCAATACAAGAAGAACTGATGTTAACTCTAAAGCCGCCAGCTCATATATACCTAATTACAGTGTGGTCTTACAGTATTAATTGATCTCAATTATTTAGGTAACGTACTAACTTATAATATATCGAGCGCCATTAACAGGACATTGTATGTCGATGGTTCGGAGGATATCCAAGGTTTTTCTTTCCGATCTGACGAAGCCATATTGAGTCTCAATAATCAGATGGATTTCAATATAATTTAGAATTAACAGTGACAAAAGTGTTGCTATTGCATGACCATTGAAATGAGCGATCAAACCACATTAGTCTGAAGCAGCCGTGATCAAACTTTGTGTTATGTATGAGCCATGTTATGTATGAGCCGTGTTATGTATGAGCCGTGCTATGTATGAGCCGTGTTATGTATGAGCTGTGTTATGTATGAGCCGTGTTATGTATGAGCCGTGTTATGTATGAGCCGTGTTATGTATGAGCCGTGTTATGTATGAGCCGTGTTATGTATGAGCCGTGTTATGTATGATAAGAAATACAAACGTACGCAAAATAAGGAGCCCAATCTAAGCCAAATAAAGATTATTAGATGCTTAGAGCCGAGCATTAACTTAGAAGTATGTTTTAAAAACCGACATTAATTAATTTAGTTTATAAAAGTAATAGAAAAGTCATGTACTTCCGTCACAATAGATAATACTGGAGAAAGTTCAAATTATTACACATTTAATTGTCATGCAGAATTGCTAATAAGAAACTGAAGAATTGATAAGACTAATTTTTAGTTGGAAGAAAATGGCAGTGCAACGGCGTAGTCTCAACGCTGATAAAATTTAAAAATAATTACAAAATACAGAAACTGCTAGAATTGTGCATCATGTTCTCTTTCATATGAGCCAGTATATTTAATATACCAAGCGAGAGGTACGGTCGGATAAATTATATTTGCACATAACATAACAAGTTATGAAATTTTTGGCAACGGAAAATATTAACCAGAACAGGTGAGAACTGTGAACAATCAAGCTCCGATGGAGAACTGATTCGTTGTGATGGAGAAATAAATATTTGATGTTTCAATTGACTGGTCAGCCTTTGTGTTCGTCGAAGTAAGTCCGAACAAAAGTTTCGAACTAAGAACATATCAATCGAAATTCTCCGCGTTTATCAATTTAAGGCCACACCGACAAATATTGATTATTTTATAATTATCTAACTTAGTACAACAAACGGAGCAGTACAGACCAGTTTAGTCAAACGCCTGCATGAAAATATTCAAATATTCATTTATGTTAAAAACTTACATTTTGATTAATTCTAACCACTTTGCTCTGGGTTAAATGATCATGATAGAATTCCAGTATTCCAATTTAGATGACTGCAGCCTAGATTTAATTTAAAAATTATTTTCATTTTCTGGCATCATGTGGAACCCATCGACTCCTCGGGCCGTGTATGAGAACGGCGCCCTCGCAGCATCTCAATTTGCTTATTACATCAATGGAAGAACTTTATATGTGAATTAGTTGAAATTACAAATATTTTTCCCTATGAGAATAGAAAAAGAAGATTCTAAGAAATTTTTGTAGATACAGTGCGATGCTGCAGAAAATCTGTGTACGAGTCACCAAACAGATACAGAAGATCATCTATGCATGGTCGTTAGATGGTGCGATTAAAGAAGGATATTATTTACATTAAATGTAAAAAAACCAGTATTGAATAACAAGCAAGCGACCTCTACATTGTTTTAAACGATCAAATCGTGAAGCTAATATATTCTCATACATAAACGACCAGATTTGGCGAAAGGGCGGCGTTTTCACATATGTAAATTTGGACAAGAGATGGTTAAAGTTTAAACTCTCAGAATGTTTGGATAACAGAGGATGAATGTTTCTACATTTTACACATTTCGATGACAACAGAGGGCGGATGTCTCTACATCTTGCTCACTTCAACGCTGATAACAAAAGGTTTAAGTTTAGACTCCTAGAATGTTCGGACAACAGAGGGCGGATGTTGTTACATCTTGCAGGTTTCAATGTTGTCGAGAGCGATGTTCTCGCTACCGCCTTGACGCGCACCAGCGGCCGCCGCGGCGTCCATCTCCTCGAGCTCCTTCTTGCTGAGCTCGTAGACCAGCCCTGCACCGATGCTGTCGCCCAGCACGTTGATCATCGTGCGGAAGCGATCCCTGTGAGGTACAACACTGTTAGAAAAATGACCGTTAACGGTATTACCGGCGTTTCAGTGGCCGGTCGGCACGTGAAAAGAAACCGTTTTTTCACCGTTTTTTCTAACAGTGAACGTGCAGTTAGGGATATAGTGTACAGCTGGGGGTATAGTGTACAGCTGGGGATACAGTGTACAGCTGGGGATATAGTGTACAGCTGGAGGTATAGTGTACAGCTGGGGATACAGTGTACAGCTTGGGATATAGTGTACAGCTGGGGATATAGAGTATAGCAGGGGATATAGTGTACAGCTGGGGATATAGTGTACATTTGGGGATATAGTGTACAGCTGGGGATATAGTGTACAGCTGGGGATATAGTGTACAGCTGGGGATATAGTGTACAGCTTTGGGGATATAGTGTACAGTTGGGGATATAGTGTACAGCTGGGGATATAGTGTATAGTTGGGGGTATAGTGTACAGCTGGGGGTATAGTGTACAGCTGGGGATATAGTGTACAGCTGGGGGTATAGTGTACAGTTTGGGATATAGTGTACAGCTGGGGATATAGTGTACAGCTGGAGATGTAGTGTACAGCTGGGGATATAGTGTACAGCTGGGGATACAGTGTGCAGCTGGGGATATAGTGTACAACTGGGGATATAGTGTACAGCTGGGGATATAGTGTACAGCTGGGGATATAGTGTACAGCTGGGGATATAGTGTACAGCTGGGGATATAGTGTACAGCTGGGGATATAGTGTACAGCTGGGGATATAGTGTACAGCTGGGGATATAGATTACAGCTGGGGATATGGTGTACAGCTGGGGATATAGTGTACTGCTTGGGGTTACATTATACAGGTATATTATAGAGTACAGGAACACATTGTAAAGCTATTAAATTTTCATTGAAGACTATTAATTGTCGTAGTTCTGGGTGCAAAAGTTGCAAAACGCAAGTTAGAGCAAATCGTTGAGTCATGAAATTACCGAAGTCAATAAAGACCAACAATGGCAATGTTAAAGCACAATAGTATTGCCGATAGAAAAAATGAAAATGAATAAACAAGTTTCGCAAAATGTTCAAGTTACACAATTAACATAAGGCCTGACCCATATAAGACCATAATACTAAGAGTGGACACACGAACTTATGGCGGCAGAGGCACTGGGCCCGCCTTCTGTATGGTACAAACATTTTCACGCATGCAGTTGAAGGAATAAATAAGTTCTGTTATTAACAGAAGATATATAAATAGATTACGCTAAGAAAAATACTCATGAAAATTTTAAATTTAAATGGACCAAGGGCAGGGTGGCCCAGTGGTTACAGTTCAGAGTACCAAGATTGGCGCAGAGAGGCGCGGGTTCGTATAGTGTACAACTGGGGATATAGTGTACAGCTGGGGATATAGTGTACAGCTGGGGATATAGTGTACAGCTGGGGATATAGTAACGCAATAGCAGGATTATTATTCTATTATTAACAGAAGATATATGAAGATTACGCTAACAAAAATACTCATCGAAATTTTAAATCTAAATGGAGGAAGGATGATTGGTACTGGAGCGCGCCATGGAGGAGGTTCATAATGCTGTGTTAAACCTGTCCCTAGACTCAGTTGGCCATCATTGTGTTCAAGGCGCTAAAATGACTTGATTGAACTAATACTTGATAAATTAATGCCTGGAATGAACTATATAGATGCGTAAGATGAACGCGACTAATATAATGTCGTGCATAATGCGTAATAAGTATCAGAGTATAGGTTATTAGAACGCCGCGGCAATAATATGTCCACTTTAAACTTTTACGCTATTGCCAATAATGTAATGTTACTCATACGTGATTGGCACGTAATTGGCAACTCACAGCAGCCAATCAACAGCGATGATGAGCGTGACGTCCTCGGCCGGCAGCCCCACGACGTCCAGCACCATCACCATCGTCACGAGCCCCGCCTGCGGGATGCCCGCTGCCCCGATCGCCGCCGCTGTCGCCGTGATGCTGCCACATACACACCGTGACAGTCACGGGCACAGTTGTAGGGGTAGTTGGGGGAATTGGGGGAGGGAGGGGGATGAATGCTACCACATACACACCGTGACAATCACGGGCAGAGTTGTGGGGGTGGTTGGGGGGAATTGGGAGAGGGAGGGGGATGAAAGAAGAAGTGGGGAGGAAAAAATAATGATGGAAAGTTCGGAGATTTTTTGGGGAAAGACAAGAAATGATGTGTGCATATAACAAAAGTTGAAAATAACTATGAGCAGAGTTGAGTGTTGAAAGCACACCAAATGTCGGAGTATGAAATCTACAAATGGGCGTGCGAGGAAATCAAATTGGGAAATGATAAACTTATGAAGGAAGGGTAATTTTATCTTGCGATGTTAAGAAAACACCTTGTTCTCACTTGATGATTAGTGATCAACGAGAAATGCTCTATTACGTGTTTTTGCCTCATACAACTTCAACATGTCCTCCATGCCCTCACCCGATATATGACCTCAACATATCCTAACCTGACATATCACTCCAACATGAACATAACATAACTTCACCATATAACATCTAACCCCAGCATGTCCTCACCTGCCACATAACCCCAACATGTCCTCATATAACCCCAACATGTCCTCACCTGCCACATTGGATAGTGGGGACATTTTTGGCGGGAAAGGCAAGAAATAATGCGTGCATGTAACAAAAGTTGAAGATAACAATGAGCAAAGTTGAGTGTTGAAAGCACACCGAATGTCGGGGTATGAAATCTACAAATGGGCGTGGGAGGAAATACAATGAGGGAAATTATAAATTTATGAAGGAAGTGAAATTTTATCTTGGAAACTTGATTCAGACAACAACATGTTTTACCCTGATGATCAGTGGCCAATAAGATATGTTCAACTATATGTCCCTGCCTTATATAACTTCAACATGACCTCATATGACGTCTAACCCCAACATGTCGTCACCTGCCACATAACCCCAACATGTCGTCACCTGCCACATAACCCCAACATGTCCTCACATGCCACATAACCCCAACATGTCCTCACATGACATTTAACTCCAACATGTCCTTACATGCCACATAACCTTAACATGTCCTCGCCTGACATGTAACTCCAACATGAACATAACATAACTTCAACATATAACATTTAACCCCAACATGTCCTCATTTGCCACATAACCCCAACATGTCCTCACATGACATTTAACTCCAACATGTCCTTACATGCCACATAACTCCAACATGTCCTAGCCTCACATCTAACTTCAACATGAACATAACATAACTTCAACATATAACATCTAACCCCAACATATCCTCATTTGCCACATAACCCCAACATGTCGTCACATGCCACATAACCCCAACATGTCCTCGCCTGCCACATAACCCCAACATGTCCTCGCCTGCCACATAACCCCAACATGTCCTCGCCTGCCACATAACCCCAACATGTCCTCATATAACCCCAACATGTCCTCATATAACCCCAACATGTCCTCACCTGATGGCAATGATCTGGCCGATGCCCAGCGACATGTTCTTGACCTGCGTGATGAAGATGGCAGCCACGGCCTCGTACAGCGCCGTGCCGTCCATGTTGATGGTCGCGCCGATGGGGATGACGAAGCGCGTGACGCGCGTGTCGATGTTGTTCTTCTCCTCCAGACACTGGAACGTCACGGGCAGCGTGCCAGAGCTGCGGGGAGGGGGTGTTGCTATATTATACTATAGTGTACAGTGTACAGTCATGCTAGGCACATATACTAGTGTATAGTAACATATACTGCAATATATGGTGATATGTTATTACATACATAGCATCGTCTATGCTGCGTCACGGGCAGCGTGTCAGAGCTGAGGGGGGGGGGCAGTGATTTATTATACTATAATGTACAGTCATGCTAATCGCATGTATACTAACATATACTGTTATATATGGTGATATGCTAGCGCATATAACATCATCTATACTTACTGTCGTCACAGGCTGTGTGCCCGAGCTGCGGGATGATGGCGTTGCTATATAATACTATAGTGTACAGTCATGCTAATAAGATATATACTAACATATACTGCAATATATGGTGATATGCTATAACATATATACCATCATCTATACTGTCGTCACAGGCAGCGTACCTGCGGGACGACGGATGAGGCTGGTAATTTGTGAGCTACTAACATATACATATATTGAAGAATACGGTCAGGTATTGACGTATACGGTCAGGTATTGACGTATACGGTCAGGTATTGAAGAATACGGTCAGATATTGAAGAATACGGTCAGGTATTGACGTATACGGTCAGGTATTGAAGTATACGGTCAGGTATTGAAGNGTCCAATCATCCATTAGATCTGCCACGACGGCAGACTATAGTTAGAAGTCCAATCATCCATTAGATCTGCCACGACGCCAGACTTTACTTAGAAGTCCAATCATCCATTAGATCTGCCACGACGCCAGACTTTACTTAGAAGTCCAATCAACCATTAGATCTGCCACGACGCCAGACTTTACTTAGAAGTCCAATCAACCATTAGATCTGCCACGACGCCAGACTACCCTTCCATCCACCTGTCAGCTCAGATTTAGCCTAGAATACCAAACTATCACTAGAACAGCAAAGCGGTTAGACTCCCTACAAGATCAGCCAAGAATATTCCATCATCACTGCATGGGACAGCCAAGAAGACAAATTCCCCCAGGGTCAGCCAAGAATACTAACTCATCGCTAGAACAGCCAAAATGACAAACTCCCCACAATATCAGCCAAGAATCCCAAATCATCACTGAGACAGAGAAAAAAAAAAAAACAATCGTCAACAAAGTCTGCTGCAGAATATAAGGTTAACAGCAGAACACTCCATTGTTAAAATGACAAACTTACCATGAGACGAGCCAAGAATATCAAGTCAACACTAAAACATATCTCTTTCAAGAAGACCAATTGTCTACAAGATCAGCCAAAAATGAGAACCCACCACAAGACATGCAAGATGTCACCCACCAGATGAGCCACGATGTGATGATCATGGTGGCGTCTGACAGCGCGGTGAACATGTCCAGCAGAGGCTTGCCCTTCGGTCCCAGCACCGACAGAGACACACCGAGCATCGTGGCAAAAGACACGAGTCCCATGATGTTCATGCCGTCACGGTAGGACCCGGAGATATCGTACTCCTCCTTCGGCACGACTGCAGTACAAGAGGATGATATTACTTTCCCGATGCAGTTTTACAGATCATGAAACTATTAGTACTACTTCTTCAGTGCATATGTGGTATTAAGAACTATACAAGTACAACTTTCCGAACCGTCTGCAGAGTAAACTACTAATACTTCTCGCTCGCACCTTTGCCGCTCAATAATCAGTCAATATTTATATATTACCCCTTTCGGACATGATAAACGGTCAATACTCACCCCACGGCACCTCTGCGCCACAATCACTGCCAATATTCAAATTTTGGCACGTCAACGAGAAGATGAAATGTTAAAATTCTTCTTTCTGCGCATTTGTTACGATAGGAACTGATAAAACTTTTCCTACACACTTGCGGTAGTTAGAGGTGCATTTGTGGCATGAGGAACTGCTATTATCTGACCAATTTGTGACAAGAAAAACTTTCACTACCTCTCTGTCGACAGCTCTGAGGCATAAGAAACGGTCAATATTCATTTTTTTGGCATATCTTTGACTATGAAAACTGTTAAAACTTATTCCTAAGTAATTTATAAACTTTGAAGTTGCCACTTTGCACTCCATGCTGCTTGCGAACATATTAACTTCACTCTGCACTTTGCCGAAAATGTTACTTGAATGCGGCGAAAAGTGTCAAGTCTCTGCTTGAATGAAATGCGACAGCAACTCATTATTGCAGCTGACTGCAGTTATGACAGAAAGAGAATAATGCTTGCCTCAAAGCCTCTAATATAATAATAAACATTGTTGAAGATAACTGTTCAATGGTTGGGACGAAATCAATTTCTGCCTGATAAGTCTCAAATATCAAACAAATACAAATATCGTCCTTGTATAACAATTGCCGTGCTGATAATTGTTATGATTAGCTAGATAATTTTAACGTAAATAGAAAGAAATGGGAAGATAAAAATCAAGGGCATACTTGCTGAACATAATTAGGAAAATATGAAGCTAAGCCGCATGCAAAGTTTCGAGAAACAATTAACATGGCGGGACCGAACGGCCGACAAATGTTTTTATTCAGCATTTTTATATATCGACGGTGACTATTGCCTCCAGATCTCAAGGCATGAATAACATCGACGGCGCTTAATTAAACATTAAACAATACGGTGGAAGTGATTGTCGTAGCGCCGTGTTGTTCGAAGCGCCGTGTTGAAACTAAATGCAAGCAGATCGGAGGCCCAGTGCATGGCTACAGTGCAGAGTACTAAGATTGGAGCAGGGTCTTGCGGGTTCAATAACCCCAGAAAGCTGTAAGAATTCTGTGGTGTCTAGAATCGTTGACAGGTTAGGTTTGGCTTATACAACTCCGACGCCACTAATAATGTTACTAAGGAAGAGGCGAGAAACGGTGAATCCCAAAGAATTCTCTATAAGGAAGAAAGCACGTGCAAAAAAAAATTGTCAGAACGTCCGAGGTTCCCTTGGAGTAAGGAAGTACAGCGCTGAGCAGGTTGCTGATGAACTGCTGTTGCTTTCGTTGAGACTCATCGAACTGAATTGGAAATAATTTATCTGTGTGTTCCAAATTTACTAAATCGGCGTGACAACAAATAATTTTAGTGAATTTATTAATGAATCAGCGTGACAACAAATAATTTTAGTGAATTTATTAATGAATCAGCGTGACAACAAGTAATTTTAGTGAATTCAGTAATGGTAGTGCAGGGTTCTTGTAGTTCAAAATAAGTTAGAGAATAACTCACCCATCCCGTATGTCCAGTTGTACTTGTCGCCCCACTCCTCTATGATCTCTGCGAGACAAGCGGGCCAGAAGAGATGTTAATGAACAGCTTCAACACACTTAAATTCATGCACGAACAGTGGAGTTAATCAGGTTTTTTTGTTAGCACACATTTAATAAAACGTTTGCACATGTTGAATGATAAGGTTTTAGGCGAGTTGCAAATTCAGAAAAAATGTTACAATGTTTTAAACACTCTCACATTAGCTGATTTAATTGCAATCAAGCAATTTTGTTGAAATAAAAACGTTTTTAAACGAGATTTTAGACGTCAACAGCTTCTTTAAACTCTCCAAAAGAGCTTCATGATACTAACGTATTACATAAATAATTATTAAAGAGCAGCAGCAATGCTAAGTAGCAGCCTTTTTGTCAACTCAGCCGGGTCGCTGTCATGCATTTGTTAACTGAGGCAAGGAACACGCTTTTCAAACAGCAAGATTATCAAGAAGAAAAAATGCAATAAGATTTATTTTTTTAGAAAAGTAGTCAACATCTTTGCATATTTGGCTTAATTAAAACATTGAATATATATTTTCTCGTCCATAACTCCTGAGAAATTGCAAAATTCCTCTTATGGGGTAAGTCAATTGGTAAAAAATATAACTCAGTACTCACTGCAATGAGTGACAGAGAGCGCATTTTCTTGTAGACGAAAACTTGAGGTCACGGACGGACGGAGAGACGGACGGACGGAGAGACGGACGGACGGACAGACAGACAGACAGACAGACAGACAGACAGACGGACATGGCAAGTACAATAGTGAATTTATTCCATAAATGAGAAAATGCGCTAAAAATTGTGACATTTTCTGGCCAATATTGGAACGATGAGTCGAGGCAGAACATGCAAACATTTCGGTCAAAAATGTGAGGCATTAGAGCATACTAACGAATTTTAAGCCAGTCGAATGACTAATTAAGCCTTTTTCGTTGAGTTTAAGTTCAACTACATACGTAAAGTTTTTCATGTTGAATAGTTAAGGAAGGATAATCTTTTAGCCGCAGGGTTTTTATTTACAGAAATATTTGAATGTCGTCAGTTGACACCCGATAAATGCATTCGCTAACCTCAAGGTAAGTAAATTTTTTAGTGAAGGAATATTCAACAAATATTATTTAAAAACTTACATTAATTTTAAGTAAATTAAAAAAAATATTATTGAACAGAGAACATGGCACTTACTCGTGTCGTTGATGGTAGGCATGGCAGGAGGCACCAGGACGGTGTAGTACTGCACATTGGGCGACAAGTTAGTATAGTACAATACAAACTATCATACGGATAAATAAAAACATATTTAAAAGTAAATTATTGAATAATGTAATGTAAATATATATTTTTAAAATATATTTAAATAGCCGCGGATTAAAATATATTAATAATAATTACTTTTACCAGCGTTCAAAAAGCGAAGTTATTAAAAAATTTATTTTAAATATATTATTTTAAAAATATATTTAAATAGCCGCTGATTAAAAAAGATTAATAATAATTATATCTACCAGCCTTCAAAAAGCAAATTTATTTTCACTATCTTAATTCAAATTCATAATCATTATCGATGGCGATTCGAGACACAGGTTTACTTATATTGACTGCTATAATTAGTTATGTTAAACCTAATTAATTAAGGTTTATCAAAATAACGATTAATAACGCTGCGTCGAACTCTAGCCCTTGTTACTGCTTTGCAAACGGGCATCTCATTCAACATTAATTTGCTTGTATTTGCAGGCGCCTACGTAGGCGATGTTAAAATAAACTTTCTCTCTCGAACTACTCCCAGAATTGTACACATATTCAGCGTACGTTTTTGCTTCGCAGGACGAATGCGTACTCGCAATTCGAGCTGCTAAGGCCGGTTGCCCGCTGTCGCCAGCCTCGCTTGTAAGCCTCTTCTTAAATACATTTCTCTCTTTCTGTTTCGCTAGAGAAATTGGCCCTCAAAATTTATTCAAGACAAATTGTCCTTAAATTCGAGAACCTGTTTCAGGTATAATTAATTGAACAAATTTCGAATTCTTTCGTCGTAAATTAAAAGTTTCGTGTACTGCGTTTTTTTCTAGGTGTGATTGATAGTCTAAAGTTAAACACTTGGTAGAGAACCTCAACAGGACTGAATTGTGTCACCATGCACAAGAATGATGAACCTTTACAGGACTGAATTGTGATACCAGTGATGCAGAAGAATGATTAAATTCTTCAGGAATTAATTGTGTCAGCAATGTTGCAAATCGAAGAATAGTGATAGTAACTGACGATCCTGGTAATGATAGTGACTGACGATCCTGGTAATGATAGTGACTGACGTCCCTGGTAATGATAGTGACTGACGTCCCTGGTAATGATAGTGACTGACGTCCCTGGTAATGATAGTGACTGACGTCCACGGTAACTAATAGTGATAGGCAGCAGAGCACGTAGCAAAGGATGTGTCAGGGAATATCGCAGAGTTATCAGGACACACAGCCAACACAGGATGCGGTGGCCAACGCTGGCACAGTGTGACATGAGCTGTGATGCCTGGCACAGTGTGACATGAGCCTGATGCCTGGCACAGTGCGACATGAGCTGTGATGCCTGGCACAGTGTGACATGAACTGTGATGCCTGGCACAGTGCGACATGAGCTGTGATGCCTTAAGCTCTAAGAATTCTGTGATGTCTAGAATCGGTGACATGTTAGGTTTGGCTTATACAACTCTGATGCCTCTAATAATATTACTGAGGAAGAGGCGAGAAACGATGAAACACAAAGAATTCTCAATAAGGAAGAGATGACGCGCAAAAATTAAGAAAAAAGTTTCCTTGGAGAAAGGAAGTAGAGCGCTGTGCAGGTTGCTGATGAACTGCTGTTGCTTTCTCTGAGATTAAAGAAATTGGACTGGAATAAATTTCTCAGTGTTCCAAATTTACTGAATCGGCGTGACAAGAAGTAATTTTAGTGAATTCAGTAATGGTAGTGCAGGGTGCTTGTAGTTCAAAAGAAGTTAGAGAATAACTCACCCATCCCGTATGTCCAGTTGTACTTGTCGCCCCACTCCTCTATGATCTCTGCGGGACAAGCGGGCCAGAAGAGATGTTAATGAACAGCTTCAACACACTTAAATCCATGCACGAACCGTGGAGTTGATCAGTTTTTTGTTAGCACACATTTAATAAAACTGTTACACAAGGTAAATAATAAGGTTTTATGAGCGTTGCAAATTCAGTAAAAATGTTACAATGTTTTATACACTCTTACATTAGCTTATTTAATTGCATTCGAGCAATTTTGAAGAAATAAAAACGTTTTAAAAGAGATTTCAGACGTCAACAGCTTCTTCAAGCTCTGTAAAAGAGCGTCGTTATATTAACGTTTTATATAAATCATTATTAAAGAGCAGCAGCAATGCTAAGCAGCAGCCTTTTTGTCAACTCAGCTGCGTCGCAGTCATGCATTTGTTAACTAAGGCTTGGAACACGCTTCTCAAACTCAGCAGCATGATCATAAAAAAGAAAAACGCTATAATTTTGTTTTTTTTTCATAAAAGTAATCAACATCGTTGTATATTTGACTCAATTAAAGTATAGAAAATATATTTATAGATAATTGCCCCTGAGAAATGGAAAAATTACCCTCAGGGGGAAATTCATTCGTAAGAGAATTGTTATGACTTTTTCTGGCCAAAATTTAAATGATGAAGCGAGGCAGAACATGCAAACATTTCCGTACAAAATGTGAGGCATAAGTGCTAACTAACGAATTTTTAAGCCAATCGAATGACTAATTCGTCATTTTTAGTTGAGTTTAAATTCAACTACATCTGTCTCTTATACACATCTAGATGTGTATAAGAGACAGGCTTACGTATGCTGTATTGCATCTTTCATACCTACTGTATGTAAACCACATCTAAACTAATGAAACTAGTTTGTGAATCAAGCAAGAATATTACTTTTTTCGCTTCAATATTCTCGCAAGCAATATTTTGGGAATAATGCAGAATCTTCATAGAAGAGCAGTTTCTTCCAAGTTATCAAGTAAATCTCTCTAAAATTGATCTCAATAAATAACTCTACTGCTGAGAAAAAGGATATCGCGGTGTCAAAGGTGTAAGTATCTCANGATAGTGACTGACGTCCCTGGTAATGATAGTGACTGACGTCCCTGGTAATGATAGTGACTGACGTCCCTGGTAATGATAGTGACTGACGTCCCTGGTAATGATAATGACTGACGTCCCTGGTAATGATAGTGACTGACGTCCCTGGTAATGATAGTGACTGACGTCCCTGGTAATGATAGTGACTGATGTCCACGGTAACTAATAGTGTCAGGCAGCAGAGCACGTAGCAAAGGATATGTCAGGGAATATCGCGGAGTTATCAGGACACACGGCCAACACAGGATGCGGTGGCCAACACTGGCGCAGTGTGACATGAACTGCGATGACTGACGTAGTGTGACACGAGCTGTGAAAATTTACTTGATATTCAGACCAAGCTAGATATAATAGGTTTTCTGGAGCAAAGTCAATGCCAATCAAATTATGAGTTGATATCCGAGTTTTATCTTCCCGTTCAGCGATGATGCAAGATTTTTAGACCGGTGTTTAAAAAGGGAAATGCGCTAAAGTTTACGGAGCGATGAAATAGGAACATTGATGAATTATGAATTTTAGCTGTAAAAATTATTCTTGAAATAGAGCAGCAGGCACGGCAACAAATTTTGACTGTAAAGAACCAAACATAACTTAACCTATCCACTTCTAATAACCTAATTCTACATCAGACATTCTACAGCAAAGATGCAAGCGATGTTTTTCATCTTCGGGATTTTATGCAGCTGCTTGCACATGATTGGTGAGACTTGAATGTGGTAAGGAAATACAGAGGGGAAAATGAGCATTTAGTCAGCCACCAATTGTGCAAGTTCTCCCACTTGAAATGATGAGAGAGGCCTGTAATATTTATTGACATCATAGGTAGACCTCAACTTTGAGAGACAAAATGTGAAAAAAAAGTGAGAAAATAATTTTATCGGACTTTCAAAGAATTTATTTGCAAATAATGGTTTAAAATAAGTATTTGGTCAACAACAACAGTTCATTCAATACTTTGTTGTATATTCTTTGTTGGCAATGACAGAGGACAAACGTTATCTGTAAATCTTTACAAGGTTGGTACACATTGTTGCAGGTATGTTGCCCATTCCTCCAGGCAGATCTCTTCTGGAGCAGTGATGTTTTGGGGCTGTCGGCGGGTAACACGGACTTTCAACTAACTCATCAGATATCCTCTGATGAGGGCAAAGCCAACGTACTTAATCATTTTTTCAGTAGCGTATTTACTGAAGAGGACTTGAACAGTATTCCAGCTATTGAGGAGCGCCCAGTCGGCTCTAAATTAACAAGCTTTCAAATACAAGAAGAAGAGGTTCTCAAGCGCCTTATCGCTGTAAATCCAAACAAGTCATGTGGACCAGACGGCTTCCACCCCAGATTACTCAAAGAGTTAGCAACTGTCCTAGCCGGCCCTCTGACGTCACTTTTTCGAAAAACTTTGATCGAAGGAATGTTGCCGGCTGACTGGAAAGAAGCTCAAGTGACACCATTGTTCAAAAAAGGTGACAAAAGCTGCCCGGGCAACTATCGCCCTGTCAGTTTGACAAGTGTCGTTTGCAAGGTAATGGAATCTGTTGTGAGGGATCGAATGATAGATCATTTGACTGCTAATAATCTCCTATCAGACTGTCAACATGGCTTTATTGCCGGGAGATCCTGCACCACTAACCTCTTGTCGACTCTGAACGAATGGACCCGCCTGCTGGACGAAAGGGAGCCAGTAGACGCAGTGTACCTCGATTTTGCCAAGGCATTTGACAGTGTCCCACATGAGCGGTTGTTGCGTAAATTGAAGTCTTTGGGAATTGAGAGTAATGTACTCAAATGGATCAGAGATTTTCTAGTAGGGAGGCGACAACGTGTCAGTATTAATGGGTCCGTATCAGACTGGGCTTCAGTGCGCAGCGGCGTGCCACAAGGAAGCGTTCTCGGGCCTATTCTATTCGTTGCGTTTAAAAACGATCTGCCAGAAGCTGTGTCTAGCGTTTGCTCGATGTATGCTGACGACACAAAAATTTATAATATGGTGAAGAATACGTCGCAAAAAGTACAGTTGCAAGGTAATCTTGACAGGCTGGTTGACTGGGCTGATAAGTGGCAGCTGCGTTTTAACGCTGACAAATGTAAAGTTATCCACCTTGGCAAGAATAATGAACAGCAAGATTACAGTATGAGAAGACACGGCTGCAACGACAGAGTGATGATGTCGAAGTCGACAACGGAAAAGGATTTAGGAGTTAATATCGAAAATGAGTTGAAATTTTCCAAGCATATTGAAGGTCAAGTTAATTAAGCCAATCAACGACTTGGACTGATCAGACGCTCTTTCGAGTTCCTAGATTTAGAAACGATGAAGCAGTTGTTTGTTGCTGTCGTGCGCCCGAACCTGGAGTTTGGAAACGTCGTGTGGTCACCGAAATTTGAAAAGGACAAAAATTTAGTAGAGAGTGTTCAAAGACGCGCAACAAGGATAGTTCCGGGCTTGAAAGGCAAGTCCTATGAGGAAAGATTAAAGATTATGAAGCTTCCAAGCCTCCATTATCGACGTCTGCGTGGGGACCTCATTGAAGTATACAAATATACTAATGGCTTATACAAGGTCCCAGAAGGATTACTAGAATTTGAAACAAGAACCAACACCAGGGGCCACGGCTATAAACTAAAAAAACAGCGTTGGAACACATCCATGCGACAACATTTCTTCTCGCTTCGAGTCACCGACATGTGGAACAGCCTCCCTGATAGCATCGTTGAAGCTCCGAGTATGAACATCTTCAAAAACAGACTAGACGAACTATGCAGGAGCATATGTTCAGTCTTAAAATGCCTAGCAAATTACGGAGCAGGCAATAAGTCCAGCAGCTATCTCAATCAATCGTCAGCTATGGAAAGATCGGGTTCCAAAGGCCGGATCCCTTGTGAATCAAGTCACGAAAAGTTCAAGAATCGGCAATAGGCCATGGGCCTATTTCTTCAACGCCGACACTTCTATTCTATTCTATTCTAAAGGTTTTCGATGGGGTTGAGATCGGGAGACTAGCTAGGCCGTTCCAGGTCTTTAAAATTTTTCTTAAGAAGCCACTCTGTCATTCATTCTTCATGTACACGGACCAGCCGTCCTGGTCCCTTTGCAGAGAAACAGCCCCAAAGCATGATGTTGCCACCCTCATTCTTCACAGCTGGTATGGTGTTCTATGGATGCAACTCCGCATTCACTTCCCTCAAAAGACGACGAGTTGGGTTTTTACCAAACATCTGCTTTGGTTCCATCTGATCATATGGCATTCTCCCAATACTCTTCTGGAACATCCAACTGCTCTCTAGCAAATTTAAGATGTGCCTGGATATTGACTGGCTTGAGCAAGAGGACTCATCCGGCACAGCAAGATCTTAGTCCCTGGCGTCGTAGTGTGTTACTGATGGTAGCTTTTGTAACGTTGGTCCCAGCTTTCTGCAGGTTATTCATTAGATCCCCTTTGTGGTTCTGGGATTTTTCCTCACCGTTCTTGTGATCGTTTTGATCCCACGAGCTGTGAGATCTTGCGTGGAGCCTCAGATCGAGTGAGATTAGTAGTGGTTTTGTAGGTCTTCCATTTTCTGATTATTGCTCCCACAATAGATTTCTTCATATCAAGCTGCTCGCATATGGCAGATTCGGTCTACCCAGCCTGGTGCAGGTCTATAATTCGGTTTCTGGTGTCCTCCTACAACTCTTTCGTCTTCACCATAGTGGAGTTTCGAGTGTGGCTGTTTGAGATTGTGGGCAGGTGTCTTTTATACTGTTAACGACTTCAAACAAGTTCCAATAATAGAGGTAATGAGTGGGGGAAAGTGAAGTCTCTTAAAAAAAGAAGTTACAGGTCTGTAACAGCCAGAAATCTTGCTTGTTTGTAGGTGACCAAAAAGTTATTTTCCATCATTATTTGCAAATAAATTCTTTAAAAGTGTAACAAATGATTTTTTCATTTTTGCATATTTTTTCTCATATAGTTGAGGTCTACCTATAATGTCAATTACAGGCCTCTCATCTTTTTATGCGGGAGAATTTGCACAATTGGTGACTGACTAAATACTTATTTTCCTCTCTGTAAGATTGTCAGCGTTGTATGTTAGATATAAAATGTTCAAGATTGATGTGCTAACTTCTGTATTTCACAGAGAAATGTTCTGTATCGTTTATGCTCCATTAAATATTTGTCTTGTTAGTTCAGCATTGAAGTGCTTAGGATCAATGTATAGAGTTAATATAACATAAAAACCCTCTTACGGTATGGTTATAGATAAGATAAATATAGTCAACAGAGTGAACAACTAAGTATAATCTATCAAAAATGTTACCAACGATCATCTACTTTCCTCCCAACTTGCCACTACCAGGATGGACAATTGCCACTACCTTCATGCTCAACATAGTCAACTAATCAACGAGGTTCATCAAAGTCAACATGGTCCACTGAATTAACATTTTCCATATAGTAAACACATTTAAAATTGTCAACGTAGTCACAAGTAAGCATGATCTACACAGTCATAATTATTGTCAGTATGGTCATAATTGTCAACTTAGTCTGCATGATCAACACAGCTAACGTGGTACAAATGCTCCACGTGGCAACATGGTCCACATAGTCAGCACAGTCAACATGTTCAATATGATCAGCACAGCCAACATTTTCAACATATTTAACATACATAACATATATAACATATTTAACGTCTATAACATATTAAACACATATGACATATTTAAGATATTTTCAACATATTCAACACATTTAGCATGTTGCAGGTGCGCTGTGGTGCTACGAGTGCGGCACGGGGGCGCCGAACGGGCGATCCTGCGAAGATTTCGCGGCGCCCCACACCACGCGGCAGGACTTCTGGCGGGACTGTCCCGGGCCCTTCGTGTGTGTCAAGTCCTACCACTACTGGGACCTGACCCAAGGTAACTGTCCCGGGCCCTTCGTGTGTGTCAAATCCTACCACTACTGGGACCTGACCCAAGGTAACTGTCCCGGGCCCTTCGTGTGTGTCAAGTCCTTCACTACTAGGACCTGACCCGATGTATTTCTGGGACATGATTCGATGTATTACTGGGACATGACCCGAGATATTACTGGGACCTGACCCGATGTATGGCTGGGACCTGACCCGAGGTATGGCTGGGACCTGACCCGAGGTATGGCTGGTGATCTGCCACGACGCCAGACTATAGTTAGAAGTCCAACCAACCATTAGATCTGCCACGACGCCAGACTATACTTAGAAGTCCAATCAACCATTAGGTCTGCCACGACGCCAGACTATACTTAGAAGTCCAACCAACCATTAGATCTGCCACGACGGCAGACTTTACTTAGAAGTCCAATCATCCATTAGATCTGCCACGACGCCAGACTATAGTTAGAAGTTCAATCAACCATTAGATTTGCCACGACGCCAGACTTTACTTAGAAGTCCAATCATCCATTAGATCTGCCACGACGGCAGACTTTACTTCGAAGTCCAATCAACCATTAGGTCTGCCACGACGCAAGACTTTACTTAGAAGTCCAATCAACCATTAGATCTGCCACGACGCCAGACTTTACTTCGAAGTCCAATCAACCATTAGGTCTGCCACGACGCAAGACTTTACTTAGAAGTCCAATCANATCATGGTGGCGTCTGACAACGCGGTGAACATGTCCAGCAGAGGCTTGCCCTTCGGTCCCAGCACCGACAGAGACACGCCGAGCATCGTGGCAAAAGACACGAGTCCCATGATGTTCATGCCGTCACGGTAGGACCCGGAGATGTCGTACTCCTCCTTCGGCACGACTGCGGTACAAGAGGATGATATTACTTTCCCGATGCAGTTTTACAGATCATGAGACTATTAGTACTACTTCTTCGGTACATATGTGGTATTAAGAACTATTCAAGTACAACTTTCCGAACCGTCAGCAGAGTAAACTACTAATACTTCTCGCTCGCACCTTTGCCGCTCAATAATCAGTCAATATTTATATATTACCCCTTTCGGACATGATAAACGGTCAATACTCACCCCACGGCACCTCTGCGCCACAATCACTGCCAATATTCAAATTTTGGCACGTCAACGAGAAGATGAAATGTTAAAATTCTTCTTTCTGCGCATTTGTTACGATAGGAACTGATAAAACTTTTCCTACACACTTGCGGTAGTTAGAGGTGCATTTGTGGCATGAGGAACTGCTATTATCTGACCAATTTGTGACAAGAAAAACTTTCACTACCTCTCTGTCGGCAGCTCTGAGGCATAAGAAACGGTCAATATTCATTTTTTGGCATATCTTTGACTAAGAAAACTGTTAAAACTTATCCCTAAGCAATTTATAAATTTTGAAGTTGCCACTTTGCACTCCATGCTGCTTGCGAACATATTAACTTCACTCTGCACTTTGCCGAAAATGTTACTTGAATGCGGCGAAAAGTGTCAAGTCTCTGCTTGAATGAAATGCGACAGCAACTCATTATTGCAGCTGACTGCAGTTATGACAGAAAGAGAATAATGCTTGCCTCAAAGCCTCTAATATAATAATAAACATTGTTGAAGATAACTGTTCAATGGTTGGGACGATTTCAATTTCCGCCGGATAAGTCTCAAATATCAAACACATACAAATATTGTCCTTGTAAAACAATTGCTGTACTGATAATTGCTATGATTAGCGAGAGAATTTTAACGTAAATAGAAAGACACAGGAAGATAAAAATTAAGGGCATACTTTCTGAACATAATTAGGAAAAAATGAAGCTAAGCTGCATGCCAAGTTTCCATAAAACAATTAGCATGGCGGGACGGAGCGGCCGACAAATGTTTTCACTTAACACTTTTATATCGACGGTGACTATTGCCTTTAGATCTCAAGGCATGAATAACATCGACGGCGCTTCATTTCATATTAAATGATAAGGTATAGGTAATTTTCGGGGTGGGTTGTTCATTGAGCCGTGTTGTTTGTGGTGCCGTGTTGTTCGTGGTGCCGTGTTGTTCGTGGTGCCGTGTTGTTCGTGGCGCCGTGTTGTTCGTGGTGCCGTGTTGTTCGAGGTGCCGTGTTGTTCGTGGTAGCAATTATGAGAAGTTTTGTTATTGAAATAAAAAAACGAGACGCGCAACATAAAAACTTACATTCTGGAAGCAGGCTTGGATGAGGTTTGGGGGGAAGATGTTCCTGCAAATGAAAGTCAAAAATTAGGAAATAAATCCGCAATAAAATCTAAAAATTCAGGCCATAAGCTGAGGTCGGAATAGTGCAGAAGAAATATATGAAGTATTCGTGCTGTATGTGCGACGCGAGCCGTGCATAAAATGGAGTGGCAAGCGACCATGTTTCTACTGGCGGCCACTAGTAACTTGATTCTACTGGCGGCCACTAGTAACTTGTTTCTACTGGCGGCCAATAGTAACTTGTTTCTACTGGCGGCCACTAGAATTGCAGGTGGGCATTGAACAAGGTTACGACCAGTAACCTTGTAACTAGATTTAGGATCAACCTGTTACGACCAGTAACAGGTTGATCCTGACATCTAGTTTAATATACCTAGCCTTGTCTAGTCTAGCTAAATTACATGTGCGCTCAACTAATAAGTTATACCGATTAGTAACAGGTTTTAACTGATGACTAGTAAAGTACAACAGTTGAAAGGCTAGCTACGCTATAAGTGCGCTCTGTATACCAATGCTTAGTCGTGCATTTAAAGAGTAACATTTGCCTCTTATTGAGCAGAAAAAATATATCAGAAAGACAGAAAAAAATTCATTTTAAAAGTTCTGCGAATGTTTAAAAATGGAGCAATTAAAACACAAGCGAGCGATTCAGGCGCACGAGTTTATTACTCATAATCAAGTCTGTACGGTAAGCAGCTTCTCAAAACAAACTCAGTAGCACGACCGAGTAACACTTGAAGTAACTTGCAATAAATATTATGTAATAGCGGCGCTTATGAATGATCTTATTCATGCGAATATATAACTCGTGAGTGAAGTAAAAAGCTTCGGCATCTCGGTTTACTGCCAGAAGTTCCAAGCTCAGAATGGCAGACAAATGCTGCACCAAAACCGTACCTTTACATGAAACTTTTGGTCAATATTTGCAATTTTACCAGTGATTAAATTTATAGGAAAAATGAGTAGATGAAGATAATAAAAGGAATTTCAAGGCAGCAATCTTCGTTGATAATTTAGTGAAGAAATAAAATCTATGTAGAAATGTTAGAGCGGCAACAATCTACATGATTGTTCTAGATCCTATCACACCTTCAACGGATTTGGTCAGCGGAGATCAAGGATAGCCTTAAAGAACGAACATTTAAAATCGAACAAAATGTCAAGCAAATTCATAATAATTCGATGGAAGTGAATTCCGAGCAAACTAAAATGCTCCGAAATTATTATAAAGCATAAGCATTATATTCAATGTACGCAAATTAATGATCCAAATAGAAGTGAAAAATAAAATGTTATTGAAAATGATCGTATTTAAAGTTTAGGCGGAGGATTTTAGAAGCTGACCTGTGGATACAAACCTCGCAACGGCCAAACCGCCGCCAGTTCTGATGATTTTGACAAGATACGCGTGAAAATAAACTTTGAAGAACTTTGAAGAGTCAGAGTGTGAGCCAAGCGTGAATTTGTCAGGCAACGAGGTACGAAGCCTTTAGTATTTAGTTAAGCTTTGAGTGCCCAAGTATTTAGTGGAGTACCTGACGAGGTCCATGAGGAGGTCGGGGGTGTTGGCCTCGTTGGGGGAGCCGGCCTTCTTGATGCCCTCCTCGCCCCCCGCGCCGGGGCGGATGGACACCACCAGGATGATGCCGAGCACCACGGCGCTCACCGTCGTCGTCATGTAGNGTGGTGAGTGCCATTCGGGAAAATCACAAATATTTCTACAAATTTGCCCAGTCTAAAGCCAAAATCAGGGCCAAAGTGGGCCTCTGAAAATGACTTCCTCTTTGGAGACGAACTATAGGCATGTGCGAACTGCTAGTAATGAAATTTGACTAAGGGTTCAGAAATACTCGATACCCAAACCAGAAAAAGAGATGTAAGCCTTTCAGGAACATCCAGGGAGCGGGTACTGATGAGCATCAAGTTTGAAACATCGGATCTAGAGAGGAGTATCGTTCGGTTCCTGAGCCAGATGGAGTCTTAGCGGTGTTGTTGAAAAATGTGTCGGTGAACAGAATGTCTCACTGACTTCGCTTTGGAAAACATGATGAGAGAAGGAAACGTTTCTAGTTCCATCTAGTTTGGGCTGTTAACTCCACTACAAAGAGGATGCAAGAGACATGTCATTAATTTCGAGTAGTTATATTAATATCGCATTTAAATAAAGTGTTTTAAAAAGTGATTGGCTGCAGGTTGGTACAGTACATGGAGGAAGCTGACCTTTCCAATCTAAGACAACATGGCTTAAGTTGGCCATCTAGTGCTGGGTGTTGATGGTGGGAGTGTTGCTTTAAAGAGTTCTGAAGATGGGGTGCTGGGCTCGGGTATTATTATTAGAACAGGTCTCTTGGGTGTTGATGTTAGGTATTATTACGTGGGGTTTTATTGCTTAAGGAGTTGCTGAGGGCCGTTCAGCGGTAGTGCAGCGACAATTGTGGTAGTTACTGCAGCGCTGCTAGCAAAGTGAGGGTCTGCAGTAGACGACATGCGCAGTAAACTAATGCGCATTAGACTGTAGAGCGACATGCGTAGTATGCTCACGCGTCAAGTTGATGAGCTAGAACACATTTGAAGTTTATAAGCTAAGAGTTATATGATTTTTATACGCGACATCGTGATAAGATAGGAAGGTTCGGTTATGCCACAATAAAAACGTCCGTTACAAGAGGTGAGATGGGGCGCCTCGAGCTGTGATGCCTCCATTCAGCGAACAAGAGACAAGAGATAAGTTGTTAATTTTACGACCATGATAAGGCCTTACACGTCGCACCACTCACACGTCGCACCACTCACACGTCGCACCACTCACACGTCGTACCACTCACACGTCGTACCACTCACACGTCGTACCACTCACACTGTCTCTTATACACATCTAGATGTGTATAAGAGACAGGTGATGCCTGGCACAGTGTGACATGAGCTGTGATGCCTGGCACAGTGTGACATGAACTGTGATGCCTGGCACAGTGTTACAAGATCTGTGAAAATTTACTTGATATTCAGACTAAGCTAAAAAATAGGTATTTTGGAGCAAAGTTAATGCCAATCAAATCGTGAGTTAATATCGAGTTTTATTTTGCCGTTCAGTGATGATGCAAGATTTTTAGACGATTGATATAACAGGAAATTCGGCAAAGTTCACAGAGCGATGAAATAAGGAACCTTGATGAATTACGAATTTTGGCTGTGATAATTAAATCTTAAATTAGAGCAGCAGGCATGCCACCAAGTGTTGACTGTAAAGAACCAAACCTAAACTAACCGAACCTAACCTAACCTGACTTAACCTAACCTGACCAAGTCTAAGAACCTCGTTCTACATCAGACATTCTACTGCGCAGAGGCGAGCGATGTTCTTCATCCTCGGGATTTTATGTAGCTGCCTTCACATGACTGGTGAGACTTGAATGTGTTAAGGAAATAAGACTGTTATCGCTCCATGTTACATATAAAATGTTCAAGATTTATCCGCTAACTTCTGTATTTCACAGAGAAATGTTCTGTATCGTTTATGCTCCATTAAATATTTGTCTTGTTAGTTCAGCATTGAAGTGCTTAGGATCAATGTATAGAGTTAATATAATATATAAACCCTCTTACGGTATAGTTATAGATAAGATAAATATATTCAACGGAGTGAACAACTAAGTATAATCTATCAAAAATGTTACCAACAATCATCTACTTTCTTCCCAACTTGCCACTACCAGGGTGGACAATACACTTACACAACGTGGTCAACAGAGTCAACTAATCAACGAGGTTCATCATAGTTAACATGGTCCACTTAATTAACATTTTCCATATAGTAAACACATTTAAATTGTCAACGTAGTCACAAGTAAGCATGATCTACACAGTCATAATTATTGTCAGTATGGTCATAATTGTCAACTTAGTCTGCATGATCAACACAGCTAACGTGGTACAAATGCTCCACGTGGCAACATGGTCCACATAGTCAGCACAGTCAACATGTTCAATATGATCAGCACAGCCAACATTTTCAACATATTTAACATACATAACATATATAACATATTTAACGTCTATAACATATTAAACACATATGACATATTTAAGATATTTTCAACATATTCAACACATTTAGCATGTTGCAGGTGCGCTGTGGTGCTACGAGTGCGGCACGGGGGCGCCGAACGGGCGATCCTGCGAAGATTTCGCGGCGCCCCACACCACGCGGCAGGACTTCTGGCGGGACTGTCCCGGGCCCTTCGTGTGTGTCAAGTCCTACCACTACTGGGACCTGACCCAAGGTAACTGTCCCGGGCCCTTCGTGTGTGTCAAATCCTACCACTACTGGGACCTGACCCAAGGTAACTGTCCCGGGCCCTTCGTGTGTGTCAAGTCCTTCACTACTAGGACCTGACCCGATGTATTTCTGGGACATGATTCGATGTATTACTGGGACATGACCCGAGATATTACTGGGACCTGACCCGATGTATGGCTGGGACCTGACCCGAGGTATGGCTGGGACCTGACCCGAGGTATGGCTGGTATCTCGCCGGGGTAGCCGACGTACATAATCTCGCGCTTGGTCCATGAGCCCTCGCGTGAGTACCTGTAATAGAGTACCTTAGAGTACCTGCCATAGAGTACCTTAGAGTACCTGCAATAGAGTACCTTAGAGTACCTGCAATAGAGTACCTTAGAGTACCTGCAATAGAGTACCTTAGAGTCTCTGTAATACATATACATTATAAACCTTAGAGTACCTGCAATAGAGTACCTGTAATAGAGTACATTAGAGTACCTGAAATAGAGTACATTAGAGTACCTGTAATAGAGTACCTTTGACTACCTTCAATAGAGTACCTGCAATAGAGTACTTTAGAGTACCTGCAATAGAGTTCCTTAGAGTACCTGCACAAGAGTACCTTAGAGTACCTGCAATAGAGTACCTTAGAGTACCTGCAATAGAGTACCTTAGAGTACCTGCAGTAGAGTTCCTTAGAGTACCTGCACAAGAGTACCTTAGAGTACCTGCAATAGAGTACCTTAGAGTACATGCAATAGAGTACCTTAGAGTACCTGCAATAGAGTTCCTTAGAGTACCTNAGTAAGCCCCAGCACCACGCCCCCCACGACCCCCGAGATGGTCAGGAAGGGGAGCAGGTTGCTCCTGAAGAATTCCTTCACTCCTTGCAGCGTCGGCCGGCCCATCGCGCCGCTCGCTAACTGCACGCTGAAAATAAACTAATATTTAATTAAAGTTTGTTGTGAAACACAAATTTTCTTTGAATCAAAAATTTCTTTGGAACAAAAATTTTCCTTAAAACATAAGGTTTCTTCGAATCAAAAATTTCTTTGAAACAAAAATTTTCTCTGAAACTTTTCTTTGGAACAAAAATTTTTTTTGAAACGCAAATATTTTTTGAAACAAAAATTTTCTTTGAAATGCAAATTTTCTTTGAAACAAAAATTTTATTTAAAACAAAAATTTTCTTTGTACCAAAAATTTTATTTCTAATAAAAATTTTCTTTGGAACAAAAATTTTCTTTGAAACGCAAAATTTCTTTGAAATAAAAATTTTCTATGAAACAAAAATTTTCTTTGTAACAAAAATTTTGTTTGAAGCATACATTTTTTTAAACATACATTTTCTTTGAAATCAGAAAGAATAAAAACATTTATACATTAGAAAATTTGGCTCAAAATAAACAATTCGCGTTGGCACTAAACCAATCCGCCCTATAAAATATAGAGCTCGTAATGTCCTGCAAGCTTGCCGATTCTACTAGCGGTACGAGTGTGGCATCAGTTCTTTTAGAACTCAATAAACATTCTCATCATGTGACTTCTGAAATTACAACTTATATAAATATTCCAATGCAAAAGGCATTGCCTAAGTCAGGAAAACAAACCTGTGGGATATATTGTCCAAATGGTTACACCATTTCTTAGCCACAGCATGAACACAGGATAGACACAGCACTGTTACACACGGGAAACACTGAGCAGGATGACCCAATGAGGGCAAAAAATGCTTTGCTATTTGGATTAAATCTCACTCATTTCTTTGAGTGCTAGAAAATTCTTATTGCCTTCCAAGAAAACTCATTCTACGAAATTCCATTAAAACCCCGTGTGTGGAATTTCGTATACACTTACGAAATTCCATTAACATTAAATGTTAATGGAATTTCCTCAGCTATGTATTTCCTCAGCTTTTCACTCTATAGAATTATCTATTGCCTTGAATTGCAAGGCCAAAACACGTACGCACCTAGTCAGACTATTGCTTAGGGTGTTGCCAGAGGCACGACGGTCAGAGGCTCCTGACGAAGAGGTTGGCGGAGGTGCGGGAGCAGTTTTGGACGATGCAAATAAAGGCACAGCTGTGGTAGGTCGTCCGTCAGGGGCGCTGTACACCACAGTGGGGGCGCTCTGCACCAAACTCTGCTG
>NW_025936166.1:0-543 GCF_000764305.2 Hyalella azteca | reverse complement strand
AGGATTAGAGCAACAACAATCTGGATAGAAACTCCTAAACAGTTTCTGTATGAATGTAAAATAGTATTTTGAAACTGGAGTTCATAAACTCCAATGACTAAAAATAATTTTGTTACGTCTTGATAAGAATTAAAGTAGAAGGAAGGAACTGTGACCTAACTTATGCGTTAATTATGACGGAAATTTTGAATCGCGAGCACAATTTAGACTTGCAAAAATATGGACGCTAAGTCGTCACAAAAATTTTGAGCTGCAAACTGAATTTTGAAAAGCAGGAAAAAAAGATCCTGGGACCTGAAAATGTTTTCGCAAGGACGTAAGCGGAAATTTGAGGAGATGTAAGTCAGCATCTAATACCTCAAAATAACAAAAATCGAATAAAAATCGTTTAACCAAAACTTTTCATGAATAGAAACCGTGACGGTCAGTCCTACGAAGATAATATGTTAGAAATTTCTAATCCAGCAATTATATTCATTAGACTAGCGCAGGATTTTGTTATCCTAATAATTGGAAACAAACTTTTAGGGAGGGAAAAACTAT
>NW_025936165.1:0-10532 GCF_000764305.2 Hyalella azteca | reverse complement strand
AGTTGTGCTGGGATGCGATACAAAACTGTATATAAGAGTTGAGGAATCATTTTTGCGAACACTTCGATTTCATGCATATAAATATGTTTATTTGTTGATTTATTATTAGTTATTTATGTATTTTTATTTAGTACTTTTAGGAAAGCATCAAAGCCAAAGATCGGACCTCAAAGTCCAGAACTGCATCCCCAATGTGAAATCTAAAACTTCAAGCACAAGATTTATGCCTCGCACTTAAGTGCAGTCAGCGTTTAACTCTAAGTCTTTATCCGTAATATTTTACAGCCCACGAGCGTTTAATTTGTAATTCGAAGAGGGGGCGAAATACATTGTTTAATTTATGCTTTGTCAGTGACTGGTAAGTTTAAACCTATGCAATCATGTAGTTTAGTTGGTTTTGGGATCCACTACAACTCGCCTGAGTTTGTATTTGTAAGTATATTGATTTTTCTTTGGACGACATCAGCAACTATATTTGTTTCTAATGCCTCCTAAGGCCTAACTTATTGCATGTCGCAGAAGCACATAGAATATGATAGTTTTCTCAAGTTTAACCTTCCATTTATTGTAAACAGTGTGGAGCACGTATCTCAATTTTCCATCGTCAGAAAGTAACTTGAGCATGAAAATTTACAAGCTGTAGGGACACTTTAATTGCTGATGTTCATCCGGAACTGGCCAACAAGTAATCGGCAAACGTCAATATCGTAGCGCCATCAAACTTTATGAGGCCATGGACGACGAACAGCTTCCTCTACTTCTTTTTTATGCTCATATCGTCCATCAGGTGGATGATGCTCGTTTCTACAGCCAACTGATGACAAACACAAATGCTGAAGATATCATCAATACAATGTAAGACTTATTCGAGGAGTGAAGGCTTTCGTGGTTAAAATTGGTCGGTTGATGATAACGGCAGAGATCACGAAGATATATGTATAGTTAGTTTAGACTTATGCGATGAGTGATAGCTTTCGTGGCCAAAGTTTGTTGGTTTCGGTAATTGTAACAAAACACTGGACGATTCAACGTGAAGCTTTCGCCTCCAAGACGCTCGCTCTCTGCAGCTGTAAATACAAGTTACGACCAGTCATAACTTTCGTATTAATTACAATTTGTCAATTTATTTTCACGCACATAAGAACCATGCTTAACCCAGATGGCTGGGATATCGCCATGTTAATGCACAGCGCCAGCACCAAGGCTTCCATCAAGCTATTGGCTCTTGAAAAGAAAAGTCGAGAGGAATTATATGTTGTGACAGCATGATTTCCTTCTTGCTTCTAAACGAGGTCGTTTGAGTCGAGGAACTCCTCGTAGAAGAGGTCCATCAAGAGATCATGGAACTTGGCTTAATGACCTAACAAGAGTTCTTAGTGACTCTTAGAGCTTACAAGAGGTATTCTTGGAGCTCAGCAACAACACACCGGCAAAAGTGTAGTTCCCGGAACAACAAGAGCTCAGCAACTCTATATAATTGCTTGACCAATACTCTGTCCGCAATCCTCAAGATCATCGATTTCGCTTTATAAGTTCTGTCTCCTGACTCATTCGTCTACCTCAGTAGGAAAAGTTTATTGATCCTTCAGGTAATCGAAATAAAGACTTTATATGTGATGAATTCTGAAGCAGATCGACATGTGCCGTGCATGGCTGAAGCTATACAAACCCGCGCATTGATTTGCATGCAGCAACGAAGCTGGGGCGTCCTACTCAATAAAAATTATTCTTAGATCAATCGATGTTAATAATTAATTTATGCAATGGCCATGGCTTCCCCCGTTGTGATTGACTGATTCATGTTTGAAAATGAGTTTTCTGTCTATTGGATTACAAATGTAGAAGTCACGACCGCTCTGCACCTTGCAAGAGAGCAACTGTCCTGAAAAGTTTCGGAGGCATTACAATTGATCTAAAACGGAGGTTCCTAAACTATGTTACTCGCACCACTATTGCTATGCAGGAATCATGCGAACACTTTTGAGTCAGGAACGACTTTTATTGAAGTATTTTTACCTCCCAAAAATATTCTCTACCAAACACACGATTATCTTGCAACGGTTTGCTGCTGCTGATGCCACGTGCAACCCAATACTGATCCCAGCGACCTACAGTTGAATTCAAACCGCAAACTTCTTGTTTCAAACGTTGAGTTATATTATTTTTGTAGCGTAAATAATCCATATCAGTCAACTGAAACCAACTGCTGTCACATATGGAAAAACTGCAGCCAAGCGTAGACATGTGCGGCCAACTGTAGCTATAGCTGCACAACCGTAGTTACTTTTTGTAAACTGTAAACATCCACACAGTCAATTATTGTCGCAAACTGCACTGACATCACACTATGCGAGACTATGTATGACTATGAGATTATGCGACTATGAGAGACTGCAAAACTATGAGAGTATCAAACAATACGAGACTATGAGACCATGCGCGGCTATGCGAGACTGTAAGACTATATATGAGACTAGGCGAGACTATGCGCCTAGCTCGACTTATCTTAGGCTTCGCAGGGAACCGAACTTCCCAGAGACTAGCCTTATGACTAGCCTAACGAGTAACATGGTGAACAGCGTAATGACTAGCGTTATGACTAGCGGCATGACTCGAGTTATGACCAACGTTATGACTAGCGTTATGACCAGCGTTATGACTAGCGGTATGACTAGCGTTATGATTAGCATTATGACCAGCGTTATGGCTAGCGTTATGATCAACGTTATGACTAGCGTTATGACTAACGTTATGGCTAGCGTTATGACCAGCGTTATGACTAACGTTATGACCAGCGTTATGACTCGCATCAAGACAGATGAAATTTCGTAACAAAAGTCATTTCCATGAGCGTGAAAATCCTGATATCTCATATCAGGACTCATGATAGGACATTATCAGACAGTCAGTAATGACTCCACTCATGTTATATATGAGTATTATTAACAGAACGTTTTTAATACAGATGAGTATTAATAACAGATGTTGTCAATATGTGTGAATATTATTAACAGATGATATCTATATCAAATACGTGCACAACTAACTTGGTTTCAATGATAAATCTGAACACAGTCCTTTACCTTTGTAATCGAATTAAGAATGATAATTTGTTACAGGTGTTACAGGTGTTACAGGTGTTACAGGTGTTACAGGTGTTACAGGTGTTACATGTGTTACAGGTGTTACAGGTGTTACAGGTGTTACAGGTTATAGGGGTTACAGGTGTTACATGTGTTACAGGGGTTACAGATGCTACAGGTGTTACATGTGTCACAGGTGTTACACGTGTTACAGGTGTTACAGGTTANGTGTTACATGTGTTACATGTGTTACAAATGCGAGCTGAAAAAATAGTTGTAAGAAGCGCGTTTGAGACGCGCCGGCAGTGGGAGGTTGCCAAGAGAACGCAGTCACATGATGATACAGAACAGCGTTCGTGATACTTGCTCGCGTCCCGATTATATAACCAGTTGAATTCTTTTATCAAAAATGTATTGAGTTTTGTTACATTTGGGAAATAAGGAACAATGAAACCGTTTATTTTATTGAAGTGGTTCACAGAACGAAGCCAGGGGAAACGATAAGCGCGATGTGTGACTCATGCACTGAAGTAGAATACGAATAGGTCAGTATTGGTTGGAAAATTAGCATTTCGAAACACAATATTTAAATTTAAAGGAACGAGGCACTGTTTCGGTTTTAACATCTCTCTCGATTCTCAACTTAAATGACCGGTGACAACAAAACATAATAATTAAGGAGCAGTTCAGCTCAAATAAACAGAAGAGGCAGGGTTGAAGACCAATTTACGAGTAGAGGCGATTGCGTGAATTCTTATAGCTGAATGAGACGGATAAACAGTTTAAACCTATAAAATAACAAATTCAAGTTATAATGCAATGGATTTCAGTATGATGCTCGAATAAAATCAGTCGAATAATAACACTTGTAAGATAATTATAATAACTAACCTATTTGTTTCCATTGAGGAAACCTTGGCATGAGTTGTCATTGAAAACTACAATAAGAAAAAAAGTTAAAATAGTACAAGATGTGTTGGTTCGTACTTGCATGTGTCAAATAAGGGCATGCAAGCATGCGAAGTTACAGCCAAGTTCTAAGGATGGAAGATAAGTTAATTAGAGCAGAGAAGCTCCACGGAGCTGCACCAACCCAACGAGGTTCAACCACTGGCTTGGATCCAGGATAATATAAAGACCTAAACGAACGAACACAGAAACGTGAACATGCAATTTAATTGAACAAAACTAAATGACAACACATTCTCACAAAATCAAATAAGTTAACGAAAAACAAAATTATCAGAGGTAGTAACACGGTTAAAACGGTTTAAACACGAGGTCGGCATAGAGGCAAGGTTAAGGAAATAATAATTACGATCGAGCTAATGAGCGTCGACTTTGTCTCCTAACACGAGACAAACGATACGCGTATAAACAATGATGCAATTAGAAAATATATTTTAACAGATGTATTATGTTTAAACTAGGGAAGACAACAATGCTGTCTAGGCTATCGTGTATTTTATGATCATGCATATATAATCACTGTAATTGAAATGTTATAAGTTAATAATAACTGCCCCGGGAATTTATATATTGAGCTGAGCTATAGCTGCTCTGGCATCGCAGTTTGCTGCTCAGTCCATATACTTATATATAACATCAGTTGAAAACGAATAATAACTTATTAAAATGATAGAATCTACAAATTAATTACACAATTCAAGTAATCAAAGAACGCACAATTATCAAAACTCTAAAATAATTAGATATCTTGCGATAAAATTCTATGCAATATATGCATACAGTTTATGAACGTTGATAGTAATTTGGTCTGCTGTCAGACAGGTTGCTTCTATTCTTGCTACTCTGTCGTTCATATGTCACAATTGTTGCAATCTACGTCCTCGAGACTCTCAAAATATGTATATAATAATACGTATATCTTCAGTTATGTCTGCAGAACAAGTTCACGACATACCCCTGATGCCACACTCTATCACGCCATGCTTATGTCAAAGTTGTGACGAACCACGTGCGCCTTGTCACACAACATCGGACAAGTAAAAAAACCATATTTTACCTGCCAATTTGAAATTATCGTCGCTTTGTAACGTTCTATTATTATGTTATGACATTAGCACCAAAATATTTGTAGTCTAGACTGATTATGTGAAATCTTTGATTTACTCGGAATAAATGCAATGTTGTGTTAACATACTCGCACCCAAAGAACTTTTGTTCTTTAGGGAAAATCCACGTGTTCTCAGCAAATAAAAATAAGAATATGTTTGATAAATGAGCAAGAATAAATTTATTGATTGTTGAGCTCAGGTTGCTATTAGTGATTCGGGAAACATGCATCGCAAAAAAATACATTTCATTATCACGCATAAGCTCTGTAGTTCTTTTCGTAACAATTTTTGAAAACTTCATGACATAATTCATAAATGACATAATTCTATCAAGAAAATTAAGGAAAAAAATTTAATCACGAAGGACCAAAATTATCATTTTACATCACTTACCTTGTACGACAATAATTTTTCTACTAATTAAGAACTCAGTAAAAATTTGTCTTTATTACCAAAGTGAAAAAAATCAGTTATTATTTTCATTAAAAGCATGGATAAATTCTAAACATAATCATGAAATGGAGAACTTGAAATTTTTACTCAACTACAAACCGAAAATAATTCTGGGTATAATTGTGTTGTTAGGGATTACAATAGGGTTCGTTAAATTTGTCATTTCCGTTTTGATTCCACACCGATGACTTCGCAAATTAATGTTTACTTATTTGTCATTGCTATATGTGATCCACGTCAGAGTTAAGTACTGGGATTGTTTATCATGTGTTAATCTTTCGTGTTGATGTAGTGGTGGCCTTTCTGGTGATATTGCATATTATTATTCATATTAATTTATCATTGTGCGTTATATTCATTCGTTAGTGTTCCGTTAATTCAAGTCTTTAATTTGTCTTTATTCTTACTTTTTCAGCGGGGCTCCGAACCTAGGACATGATTGGGAATTGATAGGCAGGGGCTAGAAAGACACACGGTTTATATTTTATAGTTTTGTAATTTGTTTTCTTGTATTAATCGTTCATTTATTATTATGGGTTTTCATACCTTATTTTGATTCATCCTTTATTGTCGATCATCGGTAAAGTGTCTGGGGTCAGAGAAAGCCTATATTTATCGATTTGTCCCCAACAGGGTAAAGATTTGAACTTGACGATTATTTTCACATCAAACAAGAACAACCTGCAAAGTTAGGAAAGTAAAAGCAATAATTTTCCTACTACTATTTCCAAGATAATATTTTGGGACATTTTTACTACGATTCTAGCTTATATATAACTGTCCTGAGCGTGAATTGAGCAATAGGCAATCAATATAAAATTCGACCAGTTTATGCTCCTAGATTACATAAATTGGTTAAATCTTGAAGCTGAACCGTGTGCAACACGGTAAGTCGCGGCCGAGAGCACGCTTGAAGGTCTTAAAAAATTTTAGCCGGTACGTGACACGCGCACAATGGATCACTCACACTCAGAAAATGGATGGGTCACGTTATCCAAATAGCGATACACTTTGTGTGGCACCATAACGGTACCCTGACTATGTTGGACCACAGCTGCACATGGCTCGTGGTGCTCGTGTTGCGTCGGACGTGTTGCTGCGTGCGACGACTCGGAAACGGAGGACGACGAAGGCGGCGCATCAGCGTGACTGGGGACTAGGAAGTCCCTAACTCATCATAAAGTCATAAGGTCAATTCTATACTCTAATTAATACGTGCGTCGCCAGAGTATTGTAGCCTCTAATGCCCTGCAGCTGAACATGTATACATAAATGAATTTGTGTTATACAAGTTGAATACGAGGGTCTATATATATACAAGTTGAATACGAGGGTCGTGCACTATGTAGTCACATATGAACAGACATGTAGGTCATACTAGGAATCAATTCAAGGATGATCTATTGATAACGCACTAATGTATCCCAGTGTTTATCACTTCGAATTAAGTACACCAGGTCTTGATTTTATCAAATAGTATAGAATAATTAGAAGATTAGTAATTATAAAGGGAGAAATGCTGGCGTTTCTCAACCTCAAAAAAGCCGTATGGTAGAAAATTAGAGTAAAACATTTACCCCTTTCTATTTGCTTTCATTTGCAGTACGGAAAAATTGTCAGCATGATTAAATTAAGGCTATAATCATGCACTATGAAATATCAAGATTTGTTAACAGAGAAAGAAGCTTTAGAAATTGTATCAACATCATTGCCAACTGCCATGTAGAATTAAATGGATGCCGCGGCCCTGTTGACCGTACATCGCTCACTTGATTGGATGCAGTGTTGCCGCCAGATATTCTGGACAAAATCCGCGATTTAGTTTTTTCAATCGCGCTGGCCGTCAAAAATCTACGGCCGTCAAATCTGACGGAGGCCATGCTTTGCCAAACTTCACACGTAGTTCATATTTCTTTCCATAGGTAAGAACGCTAGAGTGCATAATGGCCTATATGAAGTCAAGTGCTCGAAGCCATAGCGCCGGATGTCCACAGCCACAAAATAAGCTTGCCAAAGGTAAACATGGCCATACTGCATCTGGCCAAACCTCTTCAGGCCTAACCTATCCGAGCTGCAACCTTTCTCCACCCAAAACAAACCTGAGCCGACCTAACCTAACCTCATTAGCTGCAAGAAGTTAGGAAGGCGGTCCAAGTGTGCTGGTAGAGCCACTCATTGGCTGCAAGAAGGATGTGAGCCGGGACAGCGTGAATAGGTTAGGCCAGAAAAGGTTAGGCCGGAGTAGGTACAGCCGGATGGGGAACTGCCTGCTTATGTGCGAGCATGCTTAAGCATTGGCTGAAGACATACGGCGCTATTATCTTCCGGCAGGGTGTCGCTTGTCTGGATTACGGAATTCAAGCGTAGTCTGTGGCTTCTAGGTTTGAGGCTGAGTAAAGTTAATGCATATTGAATCTGGGCGTTGGCTCCAGGGCTTATTTATGAGTAAAATTTGTGGCCTAAGGCTGAGCCCCCAAATCTACGATGACTGTACTTTCATATTGCATTTTGCAAAGCAGAAAAACAAAGAAAATTTAGGTTTTAATTATTGAATTAGGGATCGATATTAGACCTTTGTGTCAAAGACTTGACCGTTTTTTAGGCTATCTGGCACCCATGATTGGGTGTCCATGTCCGGCCGGGTCAAGGTTGCCCGATGGGGCCTTTTTCCGGCCAACTTAGACAAATTGCGTTTTTTTATTGTCAATGACAGGCAAAAATCAATGTGGCTGAATTTAATTATTTATTCTTTTTTTCCAAAGCATAAACGCCCGAGAAGTGAATTGTTTTTCTTTAAATTACAAACTTACTGTTACAAATTGAATTTTGTCCGGTTTTGGTTTTAATTTTTTTTTTGGCGAGCGGGTTTGGCCGTTTATTCTTACCACCATCTAGCAACCCTGAACTAAGAGCCTCCATCCTGGCATCTCACACTTCTCCCCCGCAGCATACCTACAAACATATGGACGCCTCTACACGGATTACATTTCTAAATATGTATAGCATTATTGAGTTTATTTATAGGAAATATCATTTCATTGAAATTCCTAGATATCCAGCTTTAAGCAGCAAAAGACAAAAATGGAAGATTCGCCAAAGTTCGACAAAGGCTTCAATTAAATTCGGAAATAAGCGAGACATATTACGTTGCAGAGCTTTCGAGACCATAAAGTCTAATAAAATGCACATTTACTGGCAGAACCAAAAATTATTATCGTAAGAGAAGCTTACGCTGCATGTTCAATTTGCCTCATATTATGAACGAAGAAATGTCTACAAGTAAGATATAAACAATTTGATTTCCTGGTATCTTGCATGGACGTAGAGGTATTAGCGTTAAAAAAACGATCACTGAATTATCGGTAAACTGTTGCAAACAGAGCCAAGTTGTTAATTCCAGCCTCACTCCAATCCATCATGGATCTTTAATATACAATGCAATATAACAGTTCCTAACAATATTTCGTAGCACGTTTCCTGTGGCATAGATAATTCCATTCGCAATATTTCACTCGCGACAAACAGATGCAAATTTTTAGAGGTAAATATGATGAGATCATAACTTAAAGATATTAAGTTTTTCTCCACATGATCGTTGGGCAGTGCCGTTGAAAGTGGACAATTCGGAATCAAAATTCACATGTCTTAGCCTTACATAATTCGATGAACTGAATAGCGATGACGTTACGAGTGTATCTCTTATGTAAGTTTACTGAGAATTGCTGTAATTGGAAAAGTGACCGCTACAAAGATAAAGATGGCTTTATGTGGTCACAAGAGCAACATGCACCCCAGGCGAACTCTTTGCAATCACCCACTACTTATAGAGCGTCCCATCTTAATGATTAAATTGAATGGAACTTCTTTGAGAGCATCGATGATCTCCTGGAAATTCAAACTTTACATAAATGACTCAAAAGCTTTTAGAGGAACAACTCGGCTTGATTGAACAGAGGCAAGGGACGCAGGCTTATCATGTACCACAAAGAAGCTAATCTTAACATCACATCGAGGTCGGAGAGCAGCTCTCGAGAATACCACTCATATTTTCGACGAATTATAGCCGGCCAATGATGGCCGTACTGAATTAATTTCAACTTTAATATCGATTTAAGAAAATACCTATATTATGCATGCATATAAAAAATTGATTCATATTAATAAGTCAACACAGTCAGCCTTGCAGTTGTAAACTATTGCAATGACGCTGCTCATTAAATTCCTGAATTAAAATGGAGAAACATTGATGAATCACTAAATTATGTTTCATTTTATTTGTTGCAACGCAAATAAAAGTAATAAGTGATGCTTAAATTCCTTTTCGTTGGCAACTTGCAAATTCTCTCGGTGTTCCTTCGACGTCGCATCGAACGCGCTGCACCTGCCGCTCGTATGATCCGCCCCCGACCTCTCTTAAAATAAAGCGTGTATTTAAAAGGGCTCTTAAAATAAAGCGTGTATTTAAAAGCTGTCTCTTATACACATCTAGATGTGTATAAGAGACAGGGTTAACGAACGTGTTCATGTAAATAAGTTAACGAACGTGTTCATGTAAATAAGTTAACGAACGTGTTCGTGTAAATAAGGTAACGAACGTGTTGATGTAAATAAGTTAGCGAACGTGTTGATGTAAATAAGTTAATGAACGTTTTCATGTAAATAAGTTTACGAACGTGTTCATGTAAATAAGGTAACGAACGTGTTCATGTAAATAAGTTAATGAACGTTTTCATGTAAATAAGTTTACGAGCGTGTTCATGTAAATAAGTTAACTAACGTGTTCATGTAAATAAGGTAACGAACGTGTTCATGTGAGTAAGTTAACGAACGAATGGCGGAGCATTTTGATTGATTAAAAACAATAAACTGAATTAATTTCAACTTTAATATCGATTTAAGAAAATACCTATATTATGCA
>NW_025936164.1:0-942 GCF_000764305.2 Hyalella azteca | reverse complement strand
TCATTTCGTCAACTGGCACATTATAAGGCGTGTTGATAGCTCATGATAGTGATCTTGCATTAATGAGAGATAAAATTTTCGAACTAAGAGGTTTGCGGGTACTTACAGCATTCAAAAATATGTACTAATCTTCACACACAACCTAATATTCGTGTATCACCTCAAGTTGGATATAGAACAGACGAGCTTTGCATCGTCCCAAATGGGTTAGTATAATTAAAAAAAGTTATTTTTTGCGACTTTCTCTCGTCAGTAAATTTTGCCTCAGATAAATCTGGTCATTCCGAGAAACCGGCCGAGGCCCAGAGAGTCTCCGGCTACAGATAGCCAAGGCACAAGTTACTCGATCAGTGTTCGCGCTTAGCTCAAATGAGCAAACTCAAAAGGTACATTATATATCAAATCGTTTTGCTTAACACGTTAACTCCGATTGTTTCACCTTGTACTATTATTTCATTTTTTGTATTGTTTTTAAACAGGGTTGCCAGACGGTCATTTTTTCCGGACCAATTCCGCGATTTTGTTTTTCTCAATTTTCGTTGGCAGGCTAAAATTTCTGATAGTGGTTGGTACTTCCTAATTAAATTTTAAATAATGCAAAAATAAAATAAATGAAATTTTTATAGCGAAACCTACAAATAAACTAGTATATATTGAGTTATCGGTCTTTTTAGGCCTTTTTTGTTCTCGGATTTGGCCGATTTTAGGCAACCTGAATTCTGTACCACTATACGTCCTGGAGAAATACATTTCGTGGTACGCGCATATGTACCATTTCGGAGTCGTCAACGTGTTAAACGTAATGTTTCGATTTTATTCTAATACAATAAGTTATTATAGAGAGAACATTGATTAAATTATGTCTCCGTACACTCTTCGCCAAAAAGTATCTGTTAAGATATTAAGAAAGAAATCAGCACGTCCACAATTTATTTCATGCTC
>NW_025936163.1:0-1141 GCF_000764305.2 Hyalella azteca | reverse complement strand
CGGTACATGTTCCCTGATACCGGTACATGTTCCCTGATACCGGTACATGTTCCCTGATACCGATACATGCTTCCCTGATACCGGTACATGTTCCCTGTACCGGTACATGTTCTCTGATACCGGTACATGTTCCCTGTACCGGTACATGTTCCATGTACCGGTACATGTTCCTTGTACCGGTACATGTTCCCTGTACTGTACCAGTACATGTTCCCTGATACCGATACATGTTTCCTGATACCGGTACATGTTCCCTGATACCGGTACATATTCCCTGATACCGGTACATGTTCTCTGATACCGGTACATGTTCCCTGTACCGGTACATGTTCCCTGTACTGTACCGGTACATGTTCCCTGTACTGTACCGGTACATGTTCCCCGATACCGGTGCATGTTCCCTGATACCGGTACATGTTCCCTGTACCGGTACATGTTTCCTGTACCGGTACATGTTCCCTGATACCGGCACATGTTCCCTGATACCGGTACATGTTTCCTGTACTGTACCGATACATGTTCCCTGATACCCGTACATGTTCCCTGATACCGGCACATGTTTCCTGTACTGTACCGATACATGTTCCCTGATACCCGTACATGTTCCCTGATACCGGTACATGTTTTCTGTACTGTACCGGTACATGTTCCCTGATACCGGTACATGTTCCCTGTACCGGTACATTACCGAACGCTGATTTATTTATTTCTGTAATGATGAATGTCTCCCAAAACTATGGACATATTAAATTCTCGATTTTTATGCTACTTCTCCCGCCTTCAAATCTATTTAAGCTCAATTTGTTTCCTGTGTTGTATAAGACCGGAGTCATCATTAAACTAAAATTATTAATTAAATTGCTATCTTAATTCGATAATTTTTATAAAAAAAAGTGTTAATTAGGCTTTTTTCGTTATTAATGAAGTGAGTTTAATAGCACCGAGTTCTATCACGCGTTCTGAAGCTGTTTAAGTATCTTCAGCAACATAAGTCTCAAAATTATCTAGTTATAACTAGATATATAAACATATAAAAAATACAGTTGCTATATATCTAGGTGATAAATACGAAAGATATATAAATGATATATAAATAAAGGCGCTAAGTAAAAGCAAGGACAATGCAGTGCTAGTCTAGCGC
>NW_025936162.1:0-211 GCF_000764305.2 Hyalella azteca | reverse complement strand
TTGGTGGAGTAATCACTCCGAGTCTCCAACTTTAAAATATATGAGACAATGAGAAACTGAACTAAATATCCTTTCTTATATATTTTTAAACCCCTATTTAATCATTTATAGTCTAGTATAAGTATAGTCTATAGTACAGTATAGTCTTAGTATAGTAGCATAACATAGCCAAATTTGTTCTTTTATACAGGCTAGATTTAAGACTAGTAAA